>NC_081408.1:498894743-499194743 GCF_030272615.1 Cryptomeria japonica
TGGCAGCCACTTGGTTGGTGTCATGGCAGAATAGGTGGATCAGACCGCGGGTGAAAAGATGAGTTGTCAGATGCACATGGCGGATCTAAAGTGGATCCTGTGGAAGTTGTTCGCTGAGTAAGCTAGTGACACGTTGGCTTATTTTGCCAGCCAGTTGCCAAGGTGGATGGTGCTAAGTCAGAGGGCCCACTTCATACCAGTTAAGTTAGTTAAAGGGCAGGTATCTCAAGGAAGATCTTATGGTGGTCGTTGTTTCACGGCCCAAAGATGCAAGGTAATTACCGTTCACGAAGCAGTGAAGACCGCTAGCATTGAGCGCTTGGTGCACGGTTAGTGGGGTTAACCACCAGTCACAGGATAGAATAAAGACCGATCAAGATCCTTTTGATCGGACGGCCCACGTGGTTTCACTAGGAGAAAGTGCATGATGTTTAGCTTTCACGAAATGGTGAAAGAGATCTGAGCCCATCACCAAACGAAGAATAGTCAGCAAGGTAAAAGTCGTGCAAGTTTCGTCGGATCTAACAATTGGCGTGATTTTGCTTGAGGAAGAAGCATGGATTTTAGGCTTCGCGAAATAGCGAAACAAGAAAGTGATGGAAACACAGACATGTTATGATCCGTTGGAGTGAAATTTTTGAATTCATTCATGAATTCAATTCTGAGGTGATGGCCAAAGCATGTGGTATCAATGTCACAGTTAAGAGCCCGATTGCTGTATATAAACTCACATCAATTGAATGTAGGCATCATTTCGAAGAGTTGTTGCGAAAAAGCTGGTGCAGAGTAGAGTTCTTCAGGCCGAGAACAGGTTTTCTTGTATCTTGTTTACCAGTTACTTGAAAGTTTTGATTGAATTGTGGTTTTGTTTTGTTAAAGAATTGTTGTGATTAGTAATTGAATTAAGTGCATATCATTGAGATGGCACCCAGAAGAGACTTCACAAGGAAAGTTAATTACAAGGAAAGAGCAATTTGTGATGATTTCTTGGAACGGTTGTCTACATCCACAAACGTAGTAGCTAAGGTTAAGGAATTAGTGCCCAAGGCCCCTCGCTTGAAAATAGGAGAAGGATTGTATGACAAGGGTAATTGGCTTAGAGATCCACAGATAGGGTTGTTTGGTTTGGGTCTATTCAAGGTTGGATTTGGTATGAGACATTCCCCAGCCCCAATGAACAGTATCTGGGAGTTGGATGTAGGTAAATTGGTGGTCCCTAGAGTGTTCATGGATGTGGATCTCCTAACTCAGATTGCACACAACTATGACCCTATTACTAAAAGTGTTAGGGATATAAATGGAAAAACCCTCATTGAAATAAATGATGATGAGTTCAAAAATGTATTTGGGCTCAGTGAGGTGTCTAATTATTTGGAGCCCATTAATTTTAAATCAATGGCTCAAGTCTACAATGCACAGAGGAATCACCTTAGAAATGGGACTCTTAAAAAATTCTTTGTTAAAATAGGTGGGTTGATTGTTGTAGGACCTAATACCATGGAGCCTTTCTCTTTAAATTTGTTCACTCTTAGAGCAAAAGGATTGTATTGGTCACTCTGCCAGATCTTTGGAGAGGATGCTGAAGTAAACATGCCAACTCATTACATGTTAATGATTGCTCAAATTTTAAATCCTTCTCTGGTTGTTACATTTGATTATGCCCCCTATATTACTAATGCAATCCATGAAGGCTTGATAGGGATAAAAAATGGTAAGGTGGATAGGCCTTTTGGATGGTACTCCCTTCTCATGCATCTCTTTCTATTCAAGGGTGGTGACTACTTTGCCAATGGAATGGATCTAGTGAAAGAAAAGGATGGGGAGAAAATGTCAGTTCAGCTATGGAGCACAGTGTTGTCATGGGACAGAGAAGATGCTAGCTACTTGAATTTTGATAAGTGTTTTGCATCCAAGATCAGAATTCTCTTATGTTCAGAGAATCCAAGGGTCCCCAAAGCTCTTCTGGAGTTTCTTAGGCCAAAGGAGTTTGCTGAAGGAATCAAAATTGTTCACAATTGGGGTGACATGTACTTGTACCCTGTTTCCACAGTTTTCAGAGTGTATGGTTTCAGAGGCACTCCATTTTTGTTGCCATATCAGGTCCCACTGAAAGTAGGAATTGCAGAAATCCTTAGGCAGATTGGGAGTGTGCAAGAGGTAGAGCTATCTGACAGAGGAAAAGTGACCATTTTCCCTATAGTAACAATAGCACACCAGTTTGTGATTATCAAAGGAGGATGGAAGTGCTTTAAGGAATTCTTTCAACCCTACCATTTTTCCACTGCAGTGTCAAGATTTTCTGACCCTGAGGATTTCTTTAATAATATGTTCAAGAAGAGGTCAATATGCAAAGGCAGACCTCACCAATTCCAATTCCCTGAAGACCTTATCAGAAATGAGTTTGATTTGGATGAGAAGGAGCTAAGGAAAGAGAAATGGGTGGCCTACAAGAAGGCTTTAGATTTTGTGCATCAATTTGACACCAGTTATGACCCTTTGTCTAGTTTTCACCCTTTTGAGGAAAAGACAAAATTCTGAATTCTTTGTTTTGAAGATGTAATACAAAAATTGAAAGAGAAGAGGGAAGAAGTGATTAAAAATAACCCTGAGAAGGCAAGACTAGTTTTATCTAGGTCTACATCTGCTAAAGCAATCCCTCTAGGTGATTATGTTTTACATAAGAAATCCAAGTACAGTGTGCTAGTGCCAACAATAGGGGAGCCTTCTACTTCAAGAGGGAAGAGGAAAATACAAGATGTCATTGACATTCAAGACTCCCCAAAGAAGCAAAGGGTGGGAAAGGAAGTGCAATATAATGAGCCCTTGTATTCCCCATCTCAATCCGCTATTCATATAGGAGATGAACAGGAAGCAACTGAGCAATTATTACAATTAGGGAGTCTTGGAGAGATAGCTTATACTTATGATGAAATAGAGGATGGAATGCCTCAAGAGCCAGAAGATGCCGAGATGAACATAACCACCAATGAGTTCAAAGGCCAGGAACTGGATCCTGCCATTAAACAGGTCAGTGAAGAATTCTTAGCTGATAGCAATTTTGTCACCTCAGGAGCTTTCATGCAGTTTGTGTGGAAGCAGAATGTTGATAGGTTTAATGCCAGATGTGAGAAGAGGAAAGGTGAGCAGCCCCACAAGGATGCATATGTGGTGGAGGAGGAAATAAAGCAAGAAATGGTCACTGAGTTTAAGACCATCACTCCTGAGCAAGGAAGGGAGATGGTAGCAAAGGCTGGTGTACTCATCCTCCCTGAATGGGATATAGCAAATGCCTTGGTTCTAGAGGCAGTCAGGAAAGAAACCAAGCCTATGGAAGGAGTAACCTTCAGCAAGGATAATGTTGCTTTGGTCATGTGGTCTCTGAAAAGAGATGAAAATAAAAATAAAAAGGATACCCCAGAGTCAAGCTACCTTGGAGGTATGATAGTGAAGAGAGTGCAAAATACTGGAGTAGTGGAGGCTGCTAGCACAGTCTTAGAGACTACAAAGTTCATTGTTGCAGTGGCAGAGAAAGAAGCAATGGAAAAGGCAGTTCTCCAAACTATGTTAGAGACTGTCCTGAAAGCTTACAATGATGCCAAAGGAAAGGTAATGAGTCAAGACGCTATTATTGCTAATTTGAGAAGCCAATTGGCAGGTCAATACCATCGAGGTGAGTCCTCAACATTGATTATTTCTTCTTCTCCTGCATAGCCTCCCTCTACTAGCCCTATCATTGAATTTCCACCTTCTCATGCATCTTCTAGTTCCCAATCAGCTGAGTTCACTCCTCTGAAGTTGGAGAAGCTAAAATAGGCTCAAACCATGTTTGCAAATAAATATGAAGAGAGAGTGAGGGCCACAATTTTGAGTTTTGCTAACACTATAGGATCATCATTGGTGTATAATAATATGAGTAAAGTTTTGGATATGTGGAATGAGCTAAATCGAGACAAGGTTGTTCTAATGCCTATTTTGGACAAGTGGAAGCCTAGGGAGGAGGACTTAGAACTCATATGTGTATCTTATGATGAGGCAAGGGTTGACCCCATTATCAAATCCACTTGTGACATGACAAAGGACCTGGAAAAGTTAGCAAAAGGAGTGGATAATGCAGAAAGGAAGATCAACTTGTACAAGAAAGAGTACACTAAGCAGGTGTTTGAATTATTTCCTGGAGGTTTTGCCAGTCCAGCTCAATTGAAGGACAAACAAGTATGGCTTAATGAATTAGAAGCCATCCTATCATTAAGAATAAAGGGAATCATTAGCACAGATGATACCTCCCTATTTGTCAAAACAATTGAGGAGATAGAAAAGATTAAATCACACTATGGTTTCCTAAATACAGAGGTAAATAAAATGAGGAACTCTTGGAAGAGATTAGCCAAGACAAAAGGGAAAGTTTTTAATCACTCATGGCCTACTGATGACGTGTACCAGGAGTCAAAAAGAAAATATATTATGCTGGATGCAAAGGTTCAAGAAGAAGCCGTAGAGTGACAACCGCGGGAAAGGGGTCGTTAGAAAGTGGAAAAGATTTGATACTTCTTGTTCAAACAAGAACTTTGTTGTAACAAACCTTTTGAAAAGGTTTGAATCTTGTATGCATCCATGCTATTATAAATGGATACCAAGACTAGTAAAAAAGGATCGCAAGAATTTGTAAAGAAACTCTGCAGAAATATATCTGGGAATTTCTAGTTTTACAAAGAATATTCTGAGTTTCGTAATCCTTTTCAAAATTTAATATCAATATACAGACCATGAACTTTCGAGCTTAGAATTTGTGTTGTCTTCTGGTTTTCTTTCAATAATTTACTAGTTTCAACTTGGGTAATCTAGGGTTATTCATTTGAACATGGATTGTAATGCAGTCTTTAATAGATGTGTTTCTTAGCTTTTCTCTTTAGGAGGGAAATTAAATATGCAGGAAATATCTCTGTCAGTAGGTTACTTTGTTGAAGACTTTAAATTTGATGAACACTATCTAGACCAATAAGGAAAAACTCTTATATATGTCAGGCACGTGTGGGTTTGATAGAAGCCGAGGTGATTAGATGTATGGAGATGTTTGATTGTGAAATCCTTGTTTAACTTAGATGACTTTATAGCCTGGACAAGGCACTGGTATCAGTTGTATCTATCTTTCTACATTTCTTGTAGATCAATACTGAACATGAGCATAAGCTTTATTTCATTATTTCAGTTTGTATTAAAGCGATAGAATTCATTGGTTTTGGACTAGTTTACTGTGGATCTGTTTCAAAAGTGTGAATTCATTCACAAGAGGTATACCCACCTGAACTTTGGATAAGTTCAAAGTGTAGAAGGTTCTTAAAACCTTGTCATATGTTGCTCTAAGGTTCTTTTTCCTTGATCTCTCTATTTGCAGACAGGGTTATTAGTTTCTTACAGGGGATAAAAAGGGAATCAGAATTTGAGAACAACACCAACTAGGAGTAATATTTATGTACCTCAACTTGCCTCCTATCACCAGTCGTACATAGTTGAGGAAAGTGTCTCATTGAAGCCGCAACATACACCAAGTATGAAGTCATGTAGAGCTTGAGTGTGGTAAGCACCTTGGTGATTGTTGTCACAAAAGTTTGCACTAATAATATGATGAATCAATAAGGATCTGGTCAACTACTGAGAGGGGGGGTGAATCAGTAGATAGAAAACAAACTAAACTTTCACCAAACTTAATCCCAACTCATAAACAACTTGCAAAACTAACTAGTTTAGACATTGTACCAAAAACTAAAACTGCACTATCAAACTTTACCAGTTGATCAAAACGTCAATGTTACAATGTAATAGATCTCTAACTCACATATCATTTAACCAAAACATTAAACCACTTTAGTAACATCAGTAATAGCTCATTTTAGATCACTTTCGGTCATCTAAACATATCTAAGTGGCTTTACTAGTTAATCATTTCAACCATATCAAAACACATCCATAAAATCATTCACCACTTGACACAATGATTTTTCACGTGGAAACCCAAATGGGAAAAACCACGGTGGGGATGAATACCCACAAGTGTTTTGAACTCTTCTGAAGTTCGCCCTGTTAGGAGCCAAGCCTTGTTAGAAGCTTATACAATAATGTCCTGTTAAGAACAGATCTGGTTAGGGACCACCCAGTTAAGGGATTGACTACAATACCCTATTAAAGGCAATACCCTGTTAGGAGTAACCTCAATAGAGGATTTCAAATCCAAACTAATGGATCACCTAGTTAGAGGATTTAGATAGCACCAAGCCTATTAAAGCTTACCCAATTAAGTGATTAACTGTTGTAATGGTTAGAGAACAACAGGGTATTTGTTGATCTAGTAATAGCTCTATCTTGCTTAGTCAGATCCTTTTATGCTCCTATTTGCCTTCAAAACACTCTGCAGACACTCCTTCTGGTTCGACAACAATCACACTACCACACTTAACCAAATTGCCAACACAATTACAAAACAACTCATCGACCTTAAAAGCAAATATAATAGGTCAGTAACACATCACAAAACCTACAAATATCATAAAGATTACAAACATATTGGTTCAATCATGGCCGTTGGATTACGTAGCAATCAACTACACATTGTTCTAGACAACTTGGACCGCTCCTGGATCACTGCACATCAAATCCTGTAACACATCACGCGGTTATCACTTCATGTTATACATTTGCTCATTCCCAAGATAAACAATTATCTTCACACGCCAAACCCACTTTGAAACTCATCACGTGCATCATGCATACATGGCATCTCCATCTCTGATCACCATTCGATCATAGATCAACATAACCAATTCGCCAAGCTCCATCAGTTAGGTTTTGGCATATCAATTGGTTAGGGTTACTTGCTGATCACTCTATTTCAAATACCAATACCAATTTCCTTCACTGCTCTACTACTGATTGCATTACTGCATCACTACCGCTTGCAATACAACTCCATTACCAGTTACTATTGTCATCAATGACAACACTATACTTCATCAATGCAATCTTCATGCAATGCAAACATGCACCCTTGGTGATCAGGCTTGATCACCAACCTTGTGAAACATAGCAACAACCTCTCAAGTATGTGACATTGTGTTGTTGTGAGGTTGAGTTTCCGGAGAAGGTTGGCTTCCTCTTCGATCCGAATGCAAATTGTTGGACCAACAGTTTTTGGCATGCCCGATGAGACACAATTTCAACATTCTTGTTGAGGATTCAGTGATTTTCCTAAGAAATTTAGCCTTTGGAGGCAATCAATCAAGCACTTGGCGACTCTCTTAAGGATAAATTTAGACTCTCAATGATACCAATTGCAACCTATGCCAAGAAGAAAAACCAAATCATCATCAAGAGGTACTTTTTAATTTATCCAACTTCCTTATTCAAATTATAGTAGTAGAAGGGGTAGGCTTTCTTTGTCACCAGTTAGGGGAACTCAAACAGAAGCATCGACACCTCCTAGGTCTCAGTATACCCCACCTTTTACAAGACCTGCACAGTGTAGAGGCCCTTCCATTCACATCAACAGGCCCTTATTTCATATGGCAGTCCCTACAACACATACTTTTGTCAACTGTAATGGTGGTAGCCCCTTGGTATTAGCCCCAAAAAATGATATTCCAGTAGCAGCTTTGAAAGCTATTCCATTTTTTACTGGAGAGACATCTACGTCCCCAGAGGAACACATCCAAGATGTGTCAAGCATTTGCATTGTGTTTGATGTCACTAATGACAATGTTGTAGTGAGGATTCTTGCCTCCTCATTCAAGGGAAAATCCCTCCAATGGTATAGAGGGCTAGCTCCTAAATCCATTCGCAATTGGGACGAGTTGGGAGAAAACTTATGCAAACACTTTGAAGACAAAAGTGATAATTTGTCACTTAGAGAGTAGCTGTCAACCATCAAAAGAGCATCCCATGAGTTCATGGTTGACTTTAATTATAGATTTCAAAAGACCTGGGATAGGATCCCAGTGTTGGTCAAGCCCTCTTCAAATGGTGCCTTTTTATATTTCCTAAGGGCTCTCAATAGTGGCATTGCCACTATGATCTAGTCAATGGGTGGAGACAACATTCCCGGAGCATATGACATCACCATCAAGGCAAAAAATTGCTTAATTCGGGCAAGGAAATTAGCTCCTAGGCCTCCAACACCTCTATTCCTAGAGACTCCTGCACAACAACCTACGTCAGTGGCATCTACAGGTCAATCCAGGGATAACTTTAAGAAACCACCCCCTGGGCAACTGTGTAAAATCCTGGCGAATCGGACTTTATTTTCGGGGGGGAATTTTCATATCGATGGCGATTTTTTTTTTAAATGGGAAAAAAAAATATTTTGTATTGGCGATATTTTTCTAGGGTACGATAATTCCATAAATTTATGGCGAATAATACCTTGTTCTATGGGGAAATATTTATTGTGGGAGGCGAATAATTTTTGTTAAAAGGAACAAATATATAATTGTATGAGCGAAAAATTTTACTCCGAAGGAAAAATTATTTTAAATGTATTGGCGATTTTTATCCACCACTTGAAAATTATTTAAATGTATTGGCGATTTTTATCCACCGCTTGAAAATTATTTAATTTGTTTTGGCGAATATTTTGTTATTTATGGAAAAATATATAATTTATTGGCAATTTCATGAATTCATTGCCATTAATAGACAAGGCACATCACATCACATAAATTCATAATACAATGAGTCTGGACTCTGCACGATGTATCAATAAGCGCGACCTCTTTGACACGTGAAGGATGACACATACCTAAAATCTATCAATGATTTTAAACCATTCGATGATCGTAGATCAATGGCTGAAGTTTTATTTCAACCCAATTTTTTGAAGAGAACATAGCTCACTGGAAAATGCCCGGAATGGAATTGGATTCAATAGACACATATCAAATGTCACGAATCACGATCAATAATTTCGTTCATTTAATGTATATCTATTCACTTACGGAAATCCACTCTGTCCCCACGACTTCCAATGTGATACTTGCCAATTTGGTACTGGTTCATAGTTGTTTCCATTTTCGCACAATAATGCATTTATGGGAAAGATTTGCAAAGATATGAAAGATTTAAAAAAATTTATAGCAGTTAATACGGTTAAAGAAGTAATTATTACAATCAAGAGCTTCAACAATTTATATACGATCTATGCTTCTTTCATCTTCAATTAGCCTTTGCCATTTGGTAGATAAATCGTCGGAGCTTCAGCTCACGATATTTTAGATTTATAGGCTCGGGTTGTTTAATTTGTTAATCTGTTTTCTCAAGATGGACACTCCCATCCGCTTAAGAAGCATTTCTATAGAGGACCAGAGGACCTTTCTAGGCTCCGTTAGAGACTCAACCCTCCAATCAGTCTGCAATGAGGTTGGGTCATTCACCAATGAGGCTGTGCGGATGGTGTTGGGCAGAGAGTTTCTGCGAAATGAAAATAGGTACCATGTTAACATGGACATTACATCCCGCTTCTTAGAGTCTCTTTTGGACCTGGGAGGAGACAAATTGGATATGTTGATGCTGTTGAGGAAGGTTTTTAAGGAAGACTTCCTTGGAGATGACATTACTCTTGTCGTCCTTGTAGAAGTAGGGGTGGGGATCCCTTGGGCGAGTGAATTATCCAAGCTTCTTCTCCCTGACCAAGCAGTGCCAGTGGCCAGGCAACCGTTTCTCCTAAACCTGAATGTGGAGTAGCTAACGCGTCACAGAAAATGGGCACGGATTGGCAGGGACTTCCTCTGGAAATGGTTCCTCCTGGACCACTTTCCAAACTACATGTGGCTTGAAGAATTCTCTCAGCTTATGATGTCTGAAGAATTCTACATGGAAGGAGGGCCAGATTCTTAGGGCAAAATTGTAAACAATTCCACTACCTGTGCCCTAGCCCCGCCCCCCTGTAGTTTTTTTTCCTATGTCCTCGAACCCTAGCAGGCTTAGTGCCAGTGGCTCACTCATTTTGGCTTTTAAGTTTTTGGGGGACTCAAGTCTCAGACGAATTTCAAAAGCATAAATATTAATGATAATTTTTCAAATTCCAGTTTGTTTTAGTTTGCCTCTTACAGTCTTATGGCTATAAAAAATGCTTTCTATGATTCTATTTCATTTTTATTAATTAATTTCTTTCAAATGCTTTTTGTATATGAGCTACGTTATTTCAATTATTTGTTAAACAATAGAAATAAATTTAATACCGTGATCTTTTTTATGTAATGCTATTAAAAAAAAAAATCAGTTTGTTCCATTACTTATTTGTACATTGATTATGGTTGATTATAATTTTGTAAATATATAGTCAATCAAAATACAAAATTTCAAAAGTTTCAAGATACAAAAGTTTATCGGTAAAGGTTTTTTCATTCTATTAATTCAAAAGTTTCAAGATACAAAATTTGCAGTCATTCATGCATAAACACAGACAGAGAGAAAACCATACTGCCCACAGCTTATAACAAGCAGACAAAAAAACCAGTTCATTGCCGATAGGTCGCTCACTCGGTCTCACTATCCCCCTGGGTCGCCTCCTCCCAGTCCCTTCCCTCCTCGGAGGTCGATGCTTTGACTTTCCCTTTTGTCGCTTCAGCTTTCATTTTTGGAATGCAGTTTAGGCACCCGAAGTTGGGGTCACCCTCCAAGCTTGCCAGTAGCTGTATGGCCCTTCCTTCTTCAGCCCTATCTCTCAATTCCCTACCAACCTCCATCCTTGCCACCACATGCAAAGCCTTCAGGACTTCATCCACCCTGGTTAATTTCACAAAGAGTTTCATCACTTCCCACCCCACTCGGGCACGATCACAGCACTGGTATTTGATTTCATCCTCTAGGCCATGAATAAAAGGAATTAATTCATCCTGGTCATCCCCTTCCTTAATTCAAATGCCAACTCCCAGCACCACCCACTCCAAGATTGAATCCAGGTTAATCAAAAAATCCCCATCAATCAATTTGACCAATGTGAGTTTTACCTTTTCCATCTCCTGTTCGAATTCATAGGCCCACGCCAGAATCAGAGAGTAAACCTCCATGTTAGTTCGATATTGGTGATTGATATGTGCCACCTCCTTCGCAAGCATCAGTCGAGTTGCCCCCCACAACTTCTCCTCCTTAAAATTGAACAGTCCTTGCATTCGTTTATTAGATACTTTGCCCAAAAAGGGCACCAACTTCTTGTCTATTCGGAGTGTGAAATTGGCCTCCATGGTCACCTGCAATTTCAAAAGCACTTCCTGCAAAAAATGTCTGACAGAAGCCACGATTCTACGAACTACAGATTTGTTCTGCTTCAAAGCAAAAACTGGTACATAGATCATAAGGTAATAAATTTTGCCTTTGTCTTAACTCTTATAGGCCGAGTAATGAATGTGCACAATAAGGCATTAATGCCATGAGATCAAGAAAAATATTTCCTGGCATCCTCCCCTTCCTCCGTTCATGCGACATGTCGCAGACAACTCCTTCTGCAACAATTAATCGGTACCTTGGCATTTGTACTTTCCAAATTTGCTCGCCTTAACAGGTTGAGGACTGCACATTTATTTAAATTAATACACAAAATTTATGTTGAACTTTTATATATATTTTTAAACTATTTTTTAAAATTATATATTGTAAACATATTTTCAAAGAATTTTGTTAAACTTTAAATTAATATTTTAGATTTAATATTGAATGTTTTCTTTTTTATATTAAACTTTTACCTTTCAAATTACATATCAAAATTTATATTTTTATTTAGTTATTTGTTTTATTCTAGAATCTAAGTTTCATGTTTTATACTATTTTTGAATTTCAATTTTTTATAAATAATATTAACATTATATTTAATAGTTATCTCAAACTATTGCAGTTTGCACATCTTTAAAATTTAAATGTCTCTTATTATGGGACCAACGACATCTAACAACACTCAAGTTCTCAACAAGTATCATCGTCCGTCGGATGAGCAAAGATCAACGGCTTAGGGTGGATTTCGGCCCAAATGTGGGTAGTAAACACATTTGTGAGAACTTCGCCCAGAATTGAACATTGTAAATTTAATTAAATATAATTAAGTCTATAGTCTATAGACTATAAATCTCTATTTCGGGCAGAATTTCAAAATGATTAAATAGACTTTAAAAACAGACCCGAAAAGTGACACGAGTATGGTGATGTGCCTGAAAAATGGCAAAAGTCGTGGGACCCACTTCATCTGAAAACGGGTACCATCGACCCCGACAACCGTTGGATGAACAAAGATCAACAACTTAGGGTGGATTTCGGCCCGAATGTGGGAGTGAACACCTTTCTGAGAACTTCGCCCGAAATTAGACATTTTAAATTTAATTAAATATAAATAAGTCTATAAAGCTTTTTTCAGGCGGAGGTTTAAAATGATTAAATAGACTTAAAAATCAAACCCAAAAAGTGACACGTGTCCGAGTATGGTGATGTGCCAAAAAAATGGCAGAAGTAGTGGGACCCACTACATCTGAAAACAGGTACCATCGACCGTTGGATGAATAAAGATCAACGACTTAGGGTGGATTTCGAGGTGAATGTGGGAAGTGAACAGCTTTCTGAGAACTTTGCCCAGAAAAGTGACACGAGTATGGTGACGTGCCCGAAAACTAGCAAAAGTCATGGGACCCACGACAATTGACAACAGGTACCATCGTCTGTTGGATGAGAAAATATCAGCGGCTTAGGGTGGATTTCGGCCCGGATGTGGGAAGTGAACAAATTTGGGAGAACTTCGCCCAGAATTGAAACGTTTTAAATTTAATTAAATATAATTAACTTTGTAAAGCACTTTTTCGGGCTGAAGTTTAAAATTATTAAATAGACTTAAAAAACAAACCCGTAAAGTCACAACAGGTACCTTGGGGTCCCTCGTCCATTGGATGAGCAAAGATTAATGGCTTATGGTGGATTTCGGCCCGAATGTGGGAAGTGAACACATCTGGGAGAACTTCACTTGGAATTGAACGTATTACATTTAATGTCCTCAGAATTTATACAACATGATTCATAATGTCCTCAAAATTTATACTGAAGTAATGAATGTTTTGTCCTTCGGCATCGAATAGTTATTAATAGTAATTAATAAAATTACAACATGATTCTAGATATTTTGCCCTTTAGGTTTTACTTTTCTATTTTTCAGATTTTTCAAAATAAGAGACTCGTAAATCATAATCGTCTTTCATTTCATGGACAAACCTGTAAATCAAGGGAGATTCAAAAATAGCTACTAGATTGAGGAATGCAAGTTGCAATAGAGACTGTCTGCGCCAATCTAGTGAAATAGAAATTCCAATTTTCGGGTAAAATCTAGAACACCTACATCCCGCCTTTTTTGCTTTTGGTAATCTCATGGTCCAATTTGAGGGTTAGCATTTTTAGGTTTTTATCTAGCATTATTTTGAATTATTAACAATAATAGTGATGGGGAAAACGAGAAGCAGTAGTTCAACAAGAAGCCAAGTGAAAAACAAAATGTACCTAACCAAACTAGTTAAAACACCAGGTTTCACTGATGAATACCATGATATTTATAACCCTACTATCCATGGTGAAAAGCGTATCATAGATATTAGATATACATTGTCTGGTAAGGCGGGAGATGCATCCAGGGCAAAATTTATTATTTTCAACCCAATGTTAAAACAAAAAACAAATAAAATCGCATTGTGGGATGTTGGATTGGGAAGCATGGTGTTACCTGAAGTATTCCCTTGCCCTGATTTTGTCATGGTCTGCGCCAAAAATTATGATGAAGATAAAAAAGCAATTGTCAATGAAAATAGAAAAGAGGAAATTCTATCCATAAACAAGGGAGAATTTGCCCGTTTGTTGAACCTAGGATTTGAAGCCCAAAACTCAAACGTCCAAATTGACCTTGAAAAGCTGGCAGGGAATTATGAGAGTCTCGATCCAAGTCACAGAGATTCATTTATCAAAGCTCTAATAAAGAGTGGTACTGGTCTTGTGTTGGATCAGAATCATAAGCCTCCTTATGATTCTAACATTTTTGTTCCATGGGTTGGGGATACTATTTCCTTCTTGTCATTTTGCCTGGGATTGGAAAATGATAGGGAAGTGGGTGCAAGCCTTCTTGAAATGATTTATAATATCCATTATGCATGTGATCCAGTAAGATATAATTTTATTGAGAACATTGTAAAATCCATGCAAAAACAATTACTAATGATCAAAAAAGGTTCCTATAAGACATTTAGGTTCTCATTCTACTTGTGCTATCTCCTTCTATCCAAGTATCGTGCAATATTCAAGACCAACAAGCTTCAAATTGTGAGCTATAAGATTGATGAGAAGACTGGGAAGAGAACAAAGTGTCTAATATATTATTGGACACCAAAGATAAGGATGCATGATAACAGAAAGAACTACAACCATTTTGTAGACTTCTTTTTGGCACCAATGTATAATGAAATTACAAGCACTCCAATGCCTAGGTTGCCTATGTCTTGTAGAGATTGCATTCAACTCGGAAGTCAAATAGAATTGGCTGACTAGTTCTTCATGGAAGAATTCACTGTGTTAAGGTTTTACGGATCGGCAGTAAAACCATACAAACTTCCAATACATGTGACAAAGAGGGTATTTGCATTAGAGTATGCATGGCAATTGGAGAGCACAAATAGGCACTTCCATGGTCAGCAAAAGAAGAGCATATTTCCTTCCTTGTCTTTCTCATGTGGAGGGTTCACATTTGAGAGAAAAGCATTCAATGTGGCACATGATTTTTTGACAGTTTTTAACTTTGGTGATGAGGGTCTCTGGTAGTATGATCCAATCGGTGTAGTTCAAGCAAGGCTTAAGAAAAATGGGAACTCTTCAGCATTATGTCAACATGAAAGTAAACCATTGCTAGAAAATCTTAGAAACATGGACTCCTGGGATGAGGTTAAAAAAGAGATGGAGAAAATTGCAGCTCACAAAAACATTTCAACAGATTAAATTTCATCACAAATTATGGCATTGCAAATGCACACACAGAGGACAACAGAGGAGGGCCAAGGCATCCGAAATAGGAGGTCCTACAATTTCTACCTTAAATCTGCTAATCCATCTAAGAAATCTATTCCCAAATCAATTTTGCACGAATGTAAAGAGAATTATTGGACTCAAACCAAAATAAATGATTTTTGGACTATGAGGAAGAATCTCAGTGAACCAAAGACAAGTGCAGAATTTGAGAGCATCGATGAGGATGTAGAGTTTAGCAAATTGTGGGATATGGAGCATATCAAGACTGCAGATGATGAGCATGAGGTTGTTGTTGACCCCCTCCAACAACTACTATAGTCTTGAAAATATTAGGTGGAGTCAATGAGTCCATGAACAAAAAATATAGCAAAGGGGCAGACCTTGTGGAAAAAATGGGTTTTGAAGGTGGTGGTCTAGGTGCCAGAGGAGAGGGAATTTGGTATCCACTTCAAGTACAACTTCCATCACAGTCAAAATCAAAAGGTCATTTTAAACCAATCATTGAACTTGATTCTTCAGATTCATCATGGATAGGTACTACTTATTACCCTCAAGGTCCACCTACATTTGTTTCAAGTTCAAATCCACAACCACCACCACATCATGGTATTCCCATTGGTGGTGAATCAAGTGTCACTGCCACTGGTGGGGAATCTGGGGATAGTATTCCTATTATTGTTTAGTCAAGTGTCGTTGTGATTGGTGTGGTTGGCATGGGTACTACTACGGATACTAGTTGTCTTGGTGTTGACAAGGGCAACAACAAAATATCTCTCACAAGAGGCCACTAGAGGTAGATACTCAATCTCATACTATTGAGAATCCTATATCAAGTGCCACTGACACTACAAATCAATCATTCACCGCTTCAGATCACACACCTCAAAAGACTATGAAAACTACACATGAAAGTGTCAGTGGGAGTGGGACAGCATCAGGAACTGTTGTTGGTAATCCTGGTCAAGCATTAGTTAAAACCACAGGAATAAGTGGAACTAGAGCCTATGGTATTCCTATGTCACCTTTCAAACATTCAATTGCTTCAACAAGCCCAGATTTTCAATTTTGTGATTACTATGAAAAATATGAACACGCAACAAAAGCAAATAAAGAAAAAAAGAAAGCATTTCATAGGGTTTCTATGTCTAAAGTTTTAAATGAACAGCCTGCAAGGAACGGGGTATTTCCAACATATGACCCACAGAAAGATATGATGGAGTTCATGGTTGTTATGCCCCTGGCCCCATCTAAAGATAAAAATCCACTACACAGTCAGATAGATCCCTCTCAATTTCAAATTAGCACCCTCCAAATGGATTTTTCCAAAGTACATAATGTGGACAAAATTAGTGTGTCAAAAAGGACTAACGAAGTGGTCTACACTTCACTGCTAAAGGTGGAGAGAGAGAAAAATAAACTAGAGAAACAAATAGAAAAGTTACAGGCACACCTGGAAAATGAAAAAATCAAGGAGAAAAGCAGCAGATAGCAAGTGTAATGATTTGCAGAAAAGGATAAAAAATTCGGGCTTTGCAGGTAGAAATTGTAGAGCAGGAGAAGATAGATGCAGAATTGAAGAACCTGACAGAAAAACTAGCTAAAAGCAGTAAAAAAAATGTTGAGGAAAAAGCCAGTTTTAAAAATTATACAAAAGTTATGAGTTTGTTGCTGCCAAAATGAGAAAATTACAGGACCTATTGGATCATGGGAAGGAAAAAGAAAAACATTTGCAAGAGGAAGTAGAGGAAGAAAGAAAAAAAAAAATGTGCACAAATGAAAGAAGACCTACACAATGCAAATGATAAAATAAAAACTCTGGAGGATAGATTGAAAGATAATATGAAAAATACAACGAAGTATATACAAGAAAACATTTGGCAAAAAATAATGCAGAGTGAAAAGTTGTGTGAATGGTTTCAATTGACTGAAAGTATGAGACTAATTTATATAAAAATCAAAGGGCACTATGAGAAGAGCACACATGTTTAATCAAAAGAGGATATGGCAAAAAAGATTTTGAAAGTAGTCTACAGTTCCAGTGACAGCTACTTGGCATCCAAGGGAATTAAGAGCCGCATTGATGCCACAGTTAAGACATCATCTATCATTCAAAAATGTCAGAAGCTAAGGGAAACAACAGAAGCTATGGAAAGTTGTGGAAAAAAGATATTGAAGCTGCAAGAAAAGAAAAATAATTTGATTAAACTTGGTTTGCCTAACCCTATTGACACATCAAATAAATTCATTGGAGAAGAAGCTTTCAAAAAAATCATGGACATAAAAATGAAATCTGATTTAGACTTGCTTCCAAAGGACACAACTCCCCAAAGCTTTCTGGAATTCATCCAACCATTTACAACTCTAAATTCGGTATTGGATGAAACATTGATGTCAATTAAATCTTCTAAATATGGAATGTTGATGGAGTTGGAGTTGACTTTCCATAGTTTACAGAATTTTGACCTTCCATCAGACGAAGAGTGGAGCACCCTACAAAAACTGGCACAGAATTCTTAAGAATCATAGTATGTATTGCAAAATTTTCTTCTTTTACTCTTAATTTCAAGCTTTTATGTTTTTTATGTTTGCTATTTTGCTAATCCAGCCTATGAATCTATGATGCACTCGCTATTGCTATTTTGCTAATCTAGCCTATGAATCTATTTTATGAATAGGAAAAAAATAGCACTCGCTATTGCTATTTTGCTAATCCAGCCTATGAATCTATGATGCACAGTGCAAAACTTCAGCCAGTAAATTTGTATTCTAAAATTCTACCTTGCTTTTACATTTATGTATTTCTCTATTTCTGATTAGTAGGTTTTAGGCACTACAATTATCTATGTTTAATTTGTCATGACTCATGGCGTGAATTAATATTTAATTTTGAACTCTGTTTTTTTAACAGGAGACATCAAACATGTAGCAGATGTTAAATTGTTAATACGGTTTGAGATGGCCATATAAATCTGTGTTGAGTTTGTGATTGTTGGTATTTTGGTATGGTTTTGTCATTGATGTCAACACCTACTAAAACACTAGCACTTTGGAGATCCAGCAGCATTCACCGGCAAGCAAGTAACTATTGCACAGTTACTGGTATATGGTTCACCGGCAGGATATAATGTTCACCGGCAGGATATAATGATCACCGGCACTTGGAATGATATGGAAGACACTTGGTAATGTTGAAGACATCGTGTGGACACTTTGTTTTGAAGAATTAATCATTGGTATATTCATATTCACATATTTGCTTTTACCGGCAAATAGGTCCAGGGTTACCTAGGGTTACACCGGCAGGTTTATCTTTTCCAGATCAGCATGGCACGCTATGGAGATGATTTATTATTGTTGTAAATGCATTAAGCCAACATGTTCAATCAGCTATTGCATTGGATATTATATTGTTTATAAAATGTTTTTATTGTAATATCTTGTAGAGCCGACCTACTAAAATTGGTCTTAGGTTATGGTATAAATGTAAGATCTTATTTGTAAGATCGAATGTGGAATGCGAAAAAGGATTGTGAGAAGGTATATGCGAGATTATGCAGAGGTATACATGAAGACATCATTTAAAGGTGAAGCTAGGTTTTTGTAAAGGCATATCAGCATTACACCGGTACTGAATCCAGCATATGAAGATGCTATTTTGTGCAGTACATTCTTTTTGGATTTAACCATCCAACTGTAGTCAGTGTGACTCCCTTTTTGTGATTGAGCAGTGAGCTCTAGGTTGTTGGCCTTTCTACATGTGCAGACCTCATTTATGTACACTTACTATCTGTAGTAGTATCATCTGATTGTGGGTAAGGTTTCCCACCATGGTTTTTCCCCTTTCAGGGTTTCCACGTACAAATATTGGTGTTATGTGTTGTGGATGACTTTATGTTTATGTTTCATGCATTAATCTTTACCGATATAGCAATTTATTGTTAATACTGTCTACCAGCATACTTAACTGGTTTACCAGTATTAAGCATTAGGTTGGTTAAATGGTTTTTGATTTGAATTTATTAGACAACTGATTCACCCCCCCCCCCCCTCTCAGTTGTCTTTGGGACCTAATAGTGATTTTGATATTTAGTCTTCACATGTTGCAAACTTGCAATTCGACCTGAAGTTGTTGTTGCTCCCTTGTTTCTATAAAAGGGAATTCAGGGTCATTTGCAAAGGGTTTTGAAACTTTGTATTCACTTTTGCATGGACGTTGGAGAATCACACAAGAGCTATTTTTGCTCTCTTGTTTCTATAAAAGGCAATTCTGGGTCATTTGCAAAGGGTTCTGAAACTTTGTATTCACTTTTGCAATTTGCATGGAGAATCACATAGATTGGTGTATTACTATTGAATGAATTGTATCATATGGCTATATTTTGAAAAAATTAATGAAAATCTAAGTTCTTGACATGTGTATTACTATTGGATGAATTGTATCATATGATTCTGAAATGTATCACATAGATTTGAGACTCAAACATGTATAAATAAACAATAAACATCTTTGTATCAATAAACACATTATGGTTTTTATTTATTATGCTATTTTAAATCTGGAAATAGAAAGTTGAAAAATACAATTACAAATCAATATTAAATTCTAATTGCAAAAAGTAATATGCTTTTGTAATATGAATGATGAGATACAGTAATAAGATTAATAAATACCAATCTCTTACAGTTGCCATTCATCCTCATCAAATTCAGAGCTTTCTTGATTCTTGTCTGTGGTTTGAGTTTCTTCACTCAAAGTCTGCATACCTTCGCCGAACTGCATCTCAATGCTACCAGTAGGTGACGGTCCAGTACATGGGGCAATAGTCCCACTGGAACTTCTGTTTGAAGTGTTGCCCAAACCTCTTCTTTCACATTTTGACCTCTATATTTGCAGTGCCCTATCGTAAGGAAAAATGTGGACATCATACCTAGATGTATAGAGCCTCAAGGAATTTTCCAAATTTTTGTCTAGTTTGTTTCTTAGCTTTGATTTTAGGAACCCCAAAGCATTGAAAACTCTCTCATCTTCCACCGAACCCAATATCATGGTAAGACATAAATCAGCAAGCTTCACATATTATGGCATTGAATCACGCGTTATCTGATTCGTCGCGAGTTGTGTGAAATATTCCAATCAAGGATAGATATTCTGAAAACACTTGATGCGCTGGACCATCCAAAGAGATCCATCTGGTATCATTATCCTTGAGAAGCTTGTTCCCATCAGTTATTCCATCAGCAAAGTGTTGAAATTCCATAAATTGCTTGGGACTTCGACAGAAGTGCGATAGAGCTCTCTGATTAAAATTTCAATTTTTTTAACCGAAGGAAACTTGCTCGCAATTCCAAAAGCTAGATTCATTCTGTGAGCCATGCAGTGAATTGCAGTAATATACGGTGCAAATGAAGTTTCAATCTTTGTACAAAGACCGTTCCTGTGACCTTGCATTACTGAAGCTCCATCTGCTCCAACACAAACCAATTTTTTGGCTACCGTCATGTCATCTATACCTCCGTATTCAATTAAACTTCTCTTTACTAGTTGAAATAATTTTTCCGTTGTCGCACTCTCCTTCATTTTAGCAACAGATAGTAGATGAGGTTGGCGGGTATGATTCTCTACAGTATAAACATGCATGCATACCCATGAAGTATTGTCTACTGTCGTAACTTCGTCTAAAAAATATGCAATAAAGTTTGACTCTCTTATTTTTTCCTTTACATCTTCTTTTTCAACCTCGGCAAGACAGCTTGCCCATTCCCATCCACTGTTTACTGACTAGTGTCTATTAGGATAGTTAGGAACTTTCAAAAAGTGTAATAAACCACTAATTGATGGGAAATCTATCATAGCACGCCCTCTGCTCAAAATATAAAAAACAACGCTTAACTGAACAGCTTTTCCCAGTTGTTCTATTTTCATTGCTTTTCCAAAAATAGATTCAATAGAACCTTTAACTTCAGCAGGCTTCGTCTATATTTTCTCATGAAAATAATACTCTTCGACATTCCTCACATGCTTACATTCCTCCTTTGTTTTCCATCTTATCACTAATTTTTCAACCCCGTCTATCATTTGTTTTTCATAAACTTTACCCATATGCTTTCTATGGTGTCAAATTTTAGTTGCAACCTAATTTCCTTGTTATGTTTCCAAGTGAAAATCTTACACATGCATTCTATTGGAGGCTTGACTTTGATTGGATTCTCCACTGGTTCAATGAATGGATACTTTGATGCCCAATTAATTTGAAAATTCCTCGCTGACATATCCCACTCCCGATCCTTTTTTTATTGTGGTTCACCCTTTTTTGATATGGATTTTCTTTTCCCCTTCCATGCATTATCATCAATGGCATTATCACCCAAGTCGATTATATCATTCCGGCTAACTTGGGTATCTACCAGATAATCTTCTTCAAGATCATCCTAATCTGAGATATTAGGTTCGTTGTCGTCTTCAACATGCGGTGCAGGTGGCGAATTTTGTACTTGTACTTTTGATGATGTACCTTCCTGATTTTCACCACAATATTTTCCAATGCCAAAGTACGAAGACAACGTTCTTCTTTTTGTTGGCCTCTCCTGGTCTTCCCCACATTCAGGTTTCCTACCCCTCTTCCTGTTCGACATCTCCAACGAAATAAAGGCTGCCAAAAAAATATCAATTTGTTGAAGAAGCAATAATAGACTATAATGTATAATATACCACTTCAAAAATATGATCGCTCACCTTTAGGCTTTATGTCACTAGCAGTCGCCAATGCAGTCAATAACAATGATTTTCCTTGGTCTGAAACTTCGCTATTGATCAGAATTCAGAGCCTAGAACCCACCAGATTGTGTTGAGATAGATCTGATCTTTGCATGTATTTATACCAATCCTTATATGGTGAATTCCACAGGAATTTTATATGGTATACAAATATTTGGCAAATCTCGTGTAACTATAACACGACTTATGTAATTTTTGAGGTGATTATAGGTCGTCCAAATATGACTTATGTAATTTTCGAGGCGATTATCGTTCGTCCAAATAATAGGCGAATACAATATAGTTGGTGAAAGTTGGGGTGAATGGAGACACGCATTGGCAAGATATCGAGCGAATTGGGTCCCCCTGCCTAACAAATCTACACATGCCTATAGGAGAATTAAGGTCATCTATTAAGGCAACCTCGGAGAGTGTAGGCGAAAAAATTAAATTTACCGTGTGTCCACCATATATTGTATTGGCAAAATCATCCCATAGAAACATTTAATTGCATAAAACATATGGCGATCAGATCGTGACTTTGACGGAAATTGATAATGTTCTGGCGACATGCCCACCCCCAGTTGGTACAAAATATTCACCATTTCCGACATGGCCGACGTGAAAAATTTGCCATTGGTGAATATTCGCCACTAAAGTAATCTCTAGGTCAATCACTCACAGCTACACCTTCCCCTTTATCTTTGGAGATTAAGGAGCTCCAGACCTTGCTGTAGACCTCACTACAAGCCTCTTTAGAGGCCTCAATGTAGAAAATGGATCAGAAAATGGACCAATGAATGCAGGGATTTGGGAATGAGCTAGTTTCAATCAAGAGATAGTTGCCTTAGGCCAGCAAGCCTTACCAACTACAAAATCAAAGTTGTCAATAACATTGGCCTAGTTATCAAGGGCATAATCAATGGAGCAATCCTAGGCCCTTAAATAGTGTGAATCCTTCAACTGCTAGCACCTCAAAGGCTTTAGTGCCAGCACAAAACAATCTTGCTCAGGAGCAAGAGTGGTGCAATCAATACAATCAAACACATAATCAGACATCCTGTCATAATGGTGAGTTCTCTCAGGCCTTAGTCGAGCCACCAACGTCTGGACAATAGTAGTTTGGTGTTTTTCCAAACCACCCACAGGCAAATTCATCTTTTTTGAATTGGCAGGAGGCTGATTTTTGTGGAATCAATCATACAAGCAGTGACCCTGTGGCCTAAAATATAAGATCAAGGAAGAGGGTCATAGACCCTAATGCTACTTCTGTTGTAGCATCTCCATCTTTATATCCAGCCATACAATCTCCAATGTCAAATGCATCAGACAGAGCACCTAATCCAAATAAAGAGAAAGACTTGACTCAAAACCTCAAGAAGGGAGAGCCACCTAAGGCTCCCACAACATCAAGATTGGACCTAGTTTCTACAAGGATCCCCGCCAAGGTTGTCATACCCTTTAATATTGTTGAGTAGATGAAGAGGGACAACTTTAATGTCTCAATGTGGGATGCTCTTGCTATCCCATCTCAAAGAGACCAGCTTCAGGAAGCCCTAAAAGGAATGGATGTTCCAGAAGGTACCAGTCAGGGTTGCAGTTCTTCAACTTCCACAAGCTTGGTTCAGCCTATGGAGGTAGAGCATTTAAATAAAATTTGTAAGCCTCCCCTATTTTATCTCTCTTTAATCATAGGGAATAGCCTTGTTCATAATTGTTTCATAGATAGTGGGGCCAGTAGCTCAGTTATGCCCAAGATAGTGGTTGACCACATAGGCATCAAATATTAACCTGTGAACAAAGGAGTTGTGCAGCTTGATGGCAGAACAATTCAGACTATGGGGGTCATTAGAGATTTAAATTTAACCTTGCATGTCTGTCCGGGTTGCGGCGTATTGCAAGATATCTCAGTTATTGACCTCCCTGCTCAGTTTGCCATTTGTCTATCAAGGGAATTCACTGCCAGGATAGGTGGCTATCTATCCTCTAACTGGTCTCACATGCTTTTTAGAACAAGGTATGGGACCAAGGTGACCAACAAGGTATATCCTTTTCCCTTAAACCATATCGAGCCCTATATCCCATGCCCCATAGAGATGAATTGCTCTTCCCATGAAGAGAATGAGGATGTATTTGTTAGGGAGCCTGCAACTCAATTGGAGGAGGTTCCTGACTGCCTACTTGATGAATAGGCGAATTCTTTTCAAATTGACGTAACTGATGAGGTTAGTAGTGCAAGCCTTGGCACCTTTTGCGTCCATGATGAGGACACTCCTATCCCCAGTATCACAAAGGAGGATAGGGATTTGCGAAAGGTTGTTAATTTGAAAGAAGAAGAAGAAAGAACAGAAATAGAGAGACAATCTAAAGGTTTTAGATCTTCTTGTGAGGTGTCTCATGAACCTAAGACATGTGTTGATGAGCTAGATATCAGCACATGTGATTATGATGTATGATGGTTCTCCCCTATCCCTGAATGCAACAATATTGAGTATGAGGCCTTCATCCAGTATGAGGAGGTTTCTTTTGGTATTAGGGATGAGATGCCAGAGCTTGAGTGTTTTACTTGGGACTAGCATACCAATTTTGTTGAGGTTGAGTAGCAGCATGTTGATCATGCAGATAGTCTCTTGGCTGCTCAACCTGACAGTGTACCTGAGCTTCAAAGTTTCCAATTTGATATGTCTGAGGAGCCTCCTCATTCAAATCAAGATAGAGATATGGTACACTTATCATCCTCATGTGAGTTTGATGCCTTTTCCTTTGGTTTCGACTCATACCAGGTGTTGGTGTAAATAAATATTCATTATGGATATTATTACACTTTACTTAAGTTAACTTAGGATAATGCATCTCTTTGTAGTTTGGATTTGAGACACTTAGGGAAGTGTGCACATAGGGATAGAGCTTGTAGGAGAAATTCCACCTTTTGTGGTCTTGTTTTGTTGTTACACTCCACATTCGGTGGGTCATCCACCTCTTGTGGAATATTATATTATTTCTCCTACCTACCCCTAGTATTTCTTACCTACCCTTGTTTCTCATTGAGCCACATGTCATGATTGTGTGCTCATACATCCATATGGCCTTGCCTTTATAAGCAGGCCTATATTCATTATATTGGTGAATCCAGTTGATCATTTTCATATTGATGAGAATACAGTTTGTTCTTGTCATTCTTTTGTCTCTATTTTTATACTTTTCATTGTGCCCTTGATCTTGGCAAAATCTCACCTGGTATCAGAGCCATTGGGGCTTCATTGATTGGTTTTTGGAGACATCGTGGAAGGCTTCTATTGTTGGATCTGAGGAACTATAATTTTTGGAGGCATCTTGGAGTGTTTTCGACCTCACCATTGCGTCTGGGAGGCCATTTCCATAAAAATTGAGTATAAATTCGACCTATCTTGGAAAAATATCACATGGTATTTGTTGGATATCCTAAGGGTGTTAAGGCATATAGATTGATGGATCCTGAGACACATGAGGTGTTTATTGAGAGGAGTGTTCACTTTGAGGAAAGCTCTCCTAGCTTAGCCTCTCTACCTCCTCCATCTTACTCCATTGTGGATAGTGATGCTAGTGATTCAGATGATGAGACTCCTTCAACTCCGACTCGTAGGGTTACACCTCCGCAGGGTCCACTTGCAGTTGAGGATCCTCGTTCTCCACCTCCACCTAGACCTCGTTGGGCTCGACAGACACTTGAGTTCGTGGGTTCTCTTGTTGGGGATCCTTTAGATACATGGAGAACTCGATCAAAACATCAGGATCTTCCACATGCATTCATTGCTACTACTTCTGATCCACAGACATTCCGGGAAGCATCAAGGGTTCCTAAGTGGGACCAAGCTATGGAGGAAGAGTATAGTTCCTTGATGAAGAACAACACATGGGATTTAGTCCATCTCCCTAAGGGGAGAAAGATGGTTCAATGTAAGTGGATCTATCAGACCAAGTATGCTGCAGATGGTAGTGTGGATAAGTATAAGGCTCAGCTTGTTGCGAAAGGTTTCTCAAGTTGCAGGTGTTGACTATACTGAGACCTTTGCGCCCGTAGCCAAGATGAACTCCATTCGCTTGACACTTGTTATTTCTACAGCTCATGGTTGGGTTGTACATCAGATGGATGTGAAGAGTGATTTTCTTCATGGTGATCTTGATGAGGAGATTTATATGGAGCAACCACAGGGTTTCATCCAGGATACTTCATTGGTTCGCAGACTAAGGAAATCTCTCTATGGCCTTAAGCAGGCCCCCAGGGCTTGGTATGCCAAGATTGATTCCTTTCTTCTCTCAGCAGGGTTCACCAAGTGTCATTCCAATCCGAATGTCTACATTTTGCGACAGGATGACTCTCACTTGATACTTGTGCTCTATGTTGATGACTTGATCATTACAAGGAGTAATGCATCCATCATTAGCAGGGTCAAATCTGCTTTGCATGACAGATTTGCTATGACTGACTTAGGTCTTTTGCACTACTTTCTTGGGATAGAGATTTCACAGTCACCTTCCGGGATTACACTATCGCAACCCAAGTATGCTCTTGATCTACTTGCACGCTTTCATATGGCTGATTGTAAGCCTGCCCCGACTCCCTTTCTTTCACGAGTCAAGCTTGAGGCTCAGTGTTCTTCTCCACTAGTTGATGCCACTTTGTATCATCAGCTTGTGGGTAGTCTCATCTACTTGACCCATACATGCCCTGATATTTCATTTGCAGTTGGCATGGTTTCCTGCTTCATGCAAGAACCACATGAGCTTCATTGGAAAGCCGCCAAACGCATCCTTCATTACATCCAGGGTACACATCACTATGGGATTCACTATGCAGCAGGCACAAGACTTCGCTTGGTTGGTTACACAGACTCTGGTTGGGATGGCAATCTTGATGATCGTAAGTCTACTTCCGGTTACAGTTTTCACCTTGGTTCAGGCCCCATTTGTTGGCAGAGCAAGAAGAAGCATGCTATTGCTCTTTCTTCGACTAAGGCTGAGTATTGAGGCGCTATTAATGCAGCGACTGAGACCATTTGGCTTCAGCAGATTCTCACAGAGTTTGGGTTCACCACTCC
The DNA here is from genome assembly GCF_030272615.1 of Cryptomeria japonica. Lineage (NCBI taxonomy): Eukaryota > Viridiplantae > Streptophyta > Pinopsida > Cupressales > Cupressaceae > Cryptomeria > Cryptomeria japonica. Next base: position 498,921,597 of record NC_081408.1, read on the forward strand.
ACGACCAACAGTTCTACATTGCGATAATCAAAATGCTATTGCTATCTCGAAGAACCCGGTCCAGCATCAGCAGACCAAACACATCGAGATCCATATGCACTATATCTGAGAGTTGATTCAGGAGCAGGTCATTGATTTGCAATATTGTCCTACAGCGGAGCAGGTTGTAGACATATTCACCAAACCTTTCACCGAGAGTAAGTTCCAGCAGTTGCGAGCTCTCTTGGGGGTGCGGGATGTGTCATTAGGGGGGGTCAGCTGACTTCTCCTTCCTCTCTTATGGGGGGGACTTTTTCCTCTTTGAGGTTTTGTCCTTCTTCTTTGAGAGTCTTTTGTACTTTCATCTCTCTTTTGGGGGGGAGTTTTTTCCCACTAGGTTTTCTCCTTTTCTCCGTTTGTGAGAGATTGCATTGCATGGTTTTTCTTGCATTTGCATATTGTACATGGGTACCTATCATGGCCTAGTAGCCGGGACCCATCTTGCATTGTTGACTTGAGTCTTCATTCCCCTAAGTTGCACTTAAGGGGGGGTGTTGGTGTAAATAAATATTCATTATGGATATTATTACACTTTACTTAAGTTAACTTAGGATAATGCATCTCTTCGTAGTTTGAATTTGAGACACTTAGGGAAGTGTGCACATAGGGATAGAGCTTGTACGAGAAATTCCACCTTTTGTGGTCTTGTTTTGTTGTTACACTCCACATTCAGTGGGTCATCCACCTCTTGTGGAATATTATATTATTTCTCCTACCTACCCCTAGTATTTCTTACCTACCCTTGTTTCTCATTGAGCCACATGTCATGATTGTGTGCTCATACATCCATATGGCCTTGCCTATATAAGCAGGCCTATATTCATTGTATTGGTGAATCCAGTTAATCATTTTCATATTGATGAGAATACAGTTTGTTCTTGTCATTCTTTTGTCTCTATTTTTATACTTTTCATTGTGCCCTTGATCTTGGCAAAATCTCACACCAGGAGCAAGACGGTTGTGATAGCAACGACTCTCCCTTGTGTGAAGAGATTTCTTCCTCTTCTACAAGAGTTAATTATTCTAATACTGGCCTCCTCCTTGAATATTCTTCCCTTGCTATCAAATGTGCATTTGATGTGCCTCCATGTGCTTGAGAAGCTTATTTTATGTGGATCCCCTGCAGTAGCGAGGTAAATGGTGAGTTTTCTTTTCACCACACCACCAGCATGTATATTCTGATGTATGCATGCGGGTTACTCCAAATGTTGCGATTAGTTGGTGTTTGTGACCATGGCTTGAGGGAGATCAGCTCCTTCAGAAGGATCATCTTTGACAGAGGCATGGGCTCTCTTTGTCTCTGAGTTGCAATAATGTAATCATTAGTTATTTTTACTCCATGCTTTCAAGTAAGTGCATGTGCACAGGTCATCTCTTCCAGAATGGCCAAAATTTTGATGTTTTGCAGCGGCAGAGATTCTCTTTTGCTTCAGGTTTTGACTCTATGCAAAATGGACTTCATAAGGCTACTAATCAATGTGTCAAGCAAGCTTTCCACCCCCTCCGAGTCACCAGAAATGTTGGCAATTTTTTCATGCCAACCCTTGCAAGGATTAGTTCTGGGAATCCAGTGTAACTAGTGCAGGAGCACCTAGTTGAGTAAAACTCCCATTTTTGGGTATTTAATGATTTTATATTTGTAAATTCTTGTGTTAGGTTGATTTTGTTGTTTTAGGTTGTTTTGGGTCATGTTTAGTGGTTTTGATCTCATTTTGGGCTCTAGAGATCAAGTTTTGCCTTTTAGGCCTTGAGTTGACAATTTTTGGCAACAATGTGAAAAATTGCCAAAAAGGTCTCCTAATGTCTTCAAGAGAATTGAAACATGTTTGTTTAGTGTTTCTAAGCATTTATAAGTTGTTTACGCAAGTTGATAAGGCTAGGTTGTCAAAAATGCCTTTGTGAGCAAGAGAAGTTGTCATTTGGCTTAAGAAAGTTGTCAAAATTGTCATTTTCTTGAAAAATGTAGTTATTGAAGCCTCTTGTATGTATAAGGGTGTGGAAACCAACTAGAGAAACTATATAAGGCCTCCCTTTTCCTTGGAAAGGGTTGGTGATTATTCTTACAAGTGAAACTTAATAGAAATCAAGTTTTTTGGCTTTTATGACTGTTTTATTTTCCTTTTGAAGGGCAGTCTGTACTGTAGCTGTACAAATCCATATTGTACCTTCTTGGAAGTTAAGATGTTGATGTAACAAGGCTTCTCATGTAATTGTTTCATTGGTTTTTCATTTGCAAGGTGTTTATACAAAAATATTTGTAAATTGTGTATCTGCTACCCTACCAGGGGTTTGGAGTTGTAAAATGTGTCAACTTGGTTGATCCAGGTCTGGGATCCCTCCAATGGATTCTTCCAAGTTGATCCATGTGTATATAATGTACATTCCTTTATTTTTGTGCCAGAAAAGTGGTTTGAAGATGCATTTGAGTGTGAACTAGGCAAGTTGGAGCAACTAGGCTAGTTCATGGAGAAAACTCAAGATTGTCATCCACAAGCAATTTGGAATGAACCAAACAATGAGGCAGTAATATGGAAGTGTGTTCTAGAGTGTTGATCATCACCTTGGCTTGTTAGATTAAGCTTACTTTTTCAAAAATTCCTATTTTGTAAACAAACAGTATGCTCACTGTTTTGTGAATGGTAATTTGTAAAATGCTCATTGGGATGCTTCTAAAAGCGTTATCCATGCCTTGTATCTTGAAGGCAATGTAATAGGTGGAGTGTATATGTTTTAAGACCTCATTGAGGTACCTTCCCATTTTCCAAACTCTTCATTCTTGCAGGTTCCAAAGAGAAAAAGTTGTTGACTGGTAAAAGACAGTAAAAAGACAGTGGCAGAGGCAATTCACTGTTTTCCTTCTTGTGTCCAAGTGTTTGACATTTTCCTTGTAGGTAAAAAGCAGGGGAAGGCTCTTTAAGATGTGGCAGAGGTCCTATACCAATGAGGAGGCTTGTAGAGTGGAGTGAGAGAGACTTTCAAACATTACTTGCTCCAAACCCTACCAAACCCTCCAATTATGCCACAAAAGGTGGACAGTCTTAAATCTGCACTAACAGTGGGCTAAACCTCAAAAATCCTTGAGCATACACTCCTAAAACATCATTCCAAACAAGCTTTGTGGTGGGAAGGACCATCATTGACTGGTAGAAGCAAAATAAGGCCAATTAGGCCTCCACGGGCTAGTAGCCCTGCTGCATAACACAAAAAAAAATGACAATTTTGTAGAATGCAAGAACCCAATGGAAAAATGAAACTTGGGGCTTATGAAACATAATGAAGACATTCCAAACAATCCAACAAGAGTACTTGGGACTCCTAGACAGTGTGCAGTCTCATTTGGGGTAGTTGAGCCTTGTTAATGAATTTGAGCAAGTTGAGGGTTATGGACCACAAAACAAGATTATGAGCATTCCAAGGTGAACAATACCTTACTGACCCTGCATTTCCTTGTGGAAGACCCCTAGTACACATTGAAACCTAAGGTTGAAGGCCCCAAGAGCCAAGCATGAGAAAGTATAGTTAGAAGCAATAAGCATTTTGAGTAGATCTATGCATGGGCAAGAGTCATCACCAAAAAGGGAGTTTGTTAGGCAAGCAAACCACGGAGTACTTGGCATTACAACAATAAGACAGATTGAGTAGTCATATACAACAGACTCTACAAGTCCTTGGTCAATAAATTGATTCCTTTGAGCAAACTAGCCTTGTGAGTGCTTACCTACCAAGCTCCCTATCAGCAACTAACATTTCGTGTTAGTCAATACCAATAACATGTCGTGTTATCAGTCTTAGCAGAGTTAGCTACTTCTTCATAGTTTTGTAGTGTTATATAACACGGGGGTTATATGATGTGTCAATAACACGAGTGTTATTGACCAACGTGACTCATATGTTACATCAGCATCTCATGTAAATAGCATGTTGTGTTATTGATCGGGTCGTGTTATTGACCGCCTCAGTCTGCAACATGTTATTTGGCACCGAGGTGGGCCCCAGTCGACTAGGTGTTTCGTAGGGTTCAGTCGGCATCTTCAGACAACAGAGAGAAAATAAAAAGGTCTCACGGGATAAGGTTGTGTGGGGTAAGAGGACAAAGCGAAAACAAAGAAAACCTTATCCCGTGGAGTGAAACAAAGGTTCAATAGATGTCGCGGGATAAGACATAACAAAGGCGAAGGAGTATCTCCTTATCCCGTGGAGTGGAACAAATGCACCGAGGATGTCGCGAGATAAGCTTGTTGGGGGCGAAGCTAAGCTTTTCACTTATCCCACGAGGATAAAGAAAAAAGAAGGAAGCTCGTGGGATAAGAAATAGTGAAGGCCGACAAAGAAAACTCAAGATGGCTTATCCCGCGAGGTTGAAGTGACAGTGAAGAAAGGTCGGGGGATAAGAAAAGTGAAGCAGAAACAATGCGGATTCTTATCCCGCGAGGTAAAATTTGACCCGTTATAATGTTGCGGGATAAGAACTCAGTGCAGTCGACGGTCAACATAGTGAATGAGACACGGACCCGGGGTGCCACGTCGGACATGTGCGGTCGTCGGATCTTCATAAAGGCCGGATCTGACGGCCACATGTTAATCTTATTTTGGGCCTGTCAAGTGCCTAGGTGGAGAGATCTCGCACGTCCATACTCCTGCGAATCTCTCAAATCAACTGTGGACATTTGAATTCATCATGGTCATTGAGTTTGAATGCTCTTTGTCAGGGGTGGTTGTCAACCCGATGGTCGAGGTCCTCATTTTGCTCAGTCAGTGTCCGATTTTGGACTCAATTTCAGTGCAAGCACTTGATTTGCTCATCGTTACTCTAGACATAACGCTTGTAGCTGATTTTTTACGCCACCCATGATTTGTGAATGCAGTTCAGAGACTTTTGGGCTCTGCAGGTACATAGAGATGCATTCAGATGCAGAGTTTTCCCTAATTTGTGGGGATTTTTGCTCTTCCAGAGGCGAAGGATGCCTTTAGAGGCTAGCTGCACCACGCCATCAAATTTTTCAATCTGATCTTCTCCACTCTCTGATATTTGTGTAACCTAACCTGGGTGGGGTTAGGGTTTTCTCAAATGTAATCATCTGAGTTATGCCTAAACTATAAATACAATTTTGTAACCTATTTACAGGATCTTCCCTTCTTTTTCTGTTACAGTAGTCTATGACTTGTGCGACTATAAAATTACCTGGCCTCTACATTAATAATATTTTGCTTGCCTTACCTAGTTCTGGTTTATGCAAATGTGTGTTTTTCTTACTTGTTTGTATGAATGAATCTCTTTCTTGTTTTCTCAGCATGTGTGATATTGTTGACTCCTCTTAGGGTGGCATCTGAGAATATTGTTTGTTCCTCTGCTATTATTAATAATTCCAACCTTGACTCATTCTTACAAAGCTAGACTTAGATAGAACTTGTGTATCTTTTGGGCAGTTTTGTTAATGTTCTAAGCAATTACAAGTGGGGTAGATCAACTTTCAGCCTAGGTGCAAGCCTTATTTCCCTTCTTTCATGCAAGCCTTCTCTCTTGCCCTTTTCCCTGTCAAAACATAGGTTAGTTTTATCAATGTTGGGTTGGTCCAACACCTGTATCAGATTGGAAAGGAATTCGATCTTCTTCAGAGACTCAACCTCACTTCTGCAAGTCCCACACTTGAGAGGTTGATTTAATGTTTCACAAGGTTGATGATCAAGGTTTCTTGGGTCATCAATGGTGCAAACTTTTGTGACAATAGTGATCTACTCGCAAATGGCATCACTAATTTGTTTTCCCCAAAATATCTTCTCCTTATTTTGTTTGATCACGTGAATGTATTGATACATCCATTTATAGTAGGTGTTGGAGGTGGGAAGGCCTTTCACCCTGCTCAATAGAGTTATCAAATCATTGACTTCTTCAATGAATTCACTTCTGGGAAAAGTCTTTGGCCATCTAGCAATGGTAGGCCTTGGGGTCTTCAGCCAATTATCATTCATATTCTACCTACATTTGTCAGAGTTTCTATCAAAGTAGGCTATAGTTGATTGCATTGTAAAATCATAATACTTCTCAATACTGGGGCACTTGAAGATAGTGTCAAAGAAGTCCTCGTCAAGATTGATCAATTTCTTGTTGGTTTCATCTTTTACACTTCTATTGACTGGAACAAAGTGGTTCACAACTACCATCACAAACTCAGGGTCCTGAGCAGACACGGGGAAAGTCACCACTAGGTGGATACTATTGTTGATAATAGATTCCATTTTGTTGTAGGAAGTAGGTTTCTCAACCCTCTTTAGAAATTTGGATAGGTCAACATGGCCTATTTATTTATCCATTATGTGGTCAATATTTGAAGTGACTGAAGAAGGCGGGAAGACCAGATGGGGGTCTTGCTTCTTGAACTTCATCGCCCTCTTGCTTGGAGAAGCTTTTGTCATTGATATGATAGTAACATTGAGAAAAGAAAAATCATCAGTCTTATAGTGATACAACTGATCAATCATTTTGTTCATCTAAATTGAACAATCTTCAAGAAATGATGCACTTTAGGCCATTAGGGTTTCCAAAAGCCCTCATAGTATCTTGGTATCTCTAAGGAAAATTAGGCATAAAATCCCAATTTACGTGTGTGATAAGTGATATTCGAGTTTATAAGCTCAAAAAAATTCACTTATGAAAGTGTGGGTAGCTGGTGTAATTCGGGTTTGGAAACCCAAATTACACTTGTTAAAAGCATAACACACTATGGTGTGAGGTGGGTTTATAACCCAACCATACACCATAATAAAGGGCAATTTGAAAATCAAGGGTGCAAGGCGAGGTTACAAACCCACCTTACACCTCTTAAAAGTTAGCAATTTTTTGGTGGAGGGTGGGTTTGTATCCCCACCTCACACCAAAGAATGGGCATGGAAGAGTGTCAATGTTTGGCAAGGTGGTAGACTTGCCATGCACCGAGTTTGGTGCATGGCATGCCTATGGCCCCACCAAGCACCAAAAACTTGTATCACATGGTGAAAACAACAGTAGTGAATACGGTGCAAGGCGGGATCACAGACTGGTCACAAACCACTACAAAGGGTGGTGTGTTGCGGCCCTATGGCCCTGCCTCGCACCACAAGGATATAACAATGCAAGAGTTTAAAAAGAACCGGGTGTGTGATGGGGTCGCAGACCCACCACATACCATGTTGTATGGTGTGTGTTGGACCTACGGCCCCACCATACACACAATACAATGGCAATATATAGCATAAAAAATAAGGCATAACTTGGGTGTGGGGTGAGGTCGCAAACCCGCCACGCACCACTGTGATTTGTGATGTGTGGCAGGCTCACAGCCCCGCCCAACACCACAATAAGGAAGAATGAAAAACAAAAACCAGTGAATAAAGAAATGTTGCCCGAGACCATTGACCTGGATGACATCATAATGTGGTGTCATTTGGGCCAATGATCCTGTGTGACATCACTACTGTGAATTACGATGCAATAAATTGAACAAAAAATGGTATGTATTCGAAAGAAAGGGTTTCAAAACCCTAAATTAGAAGAACAAAAAGAAATACATACCAGTTTAGATAAAAACTTTGAAAGAAATCTGAACGAATTCTCCACCCACGACCTCAAGCTAACTCTAGCAGATAAAATGTAGACCAAAATGGAGGAAAAGGACTTAAAAACAAAGGAAAAAGACTCCTATATCGATTTGCACAAGTGGACATTTAATAACTTGAATGTCATAAATAGGTGCAAACCGGGTTTATAAACCTGATTTGCACCTAAAAACCATACTTGTTGTAAATCGGGTTTACAAACCCGATTTGCACCTAAAAACCATACTTGTTGTAAATCGGGTTTACAAACCCGATTTGCACCTAAATTTCACACTTACGTGAAAAGAGGACAAACAAGGGAATGAGGCGCTTATGATGACAATGATGTATTGTAAAGCATGCATACACCATAAAAACCACAAATGGGCAAAAAAATTGTGGGGTACCCTCGATTTTCTCAATACTAAAATCAAGGATAACATTGGCTTGGACTAGGGAACAACCTTTGACTATTCGTCAAGAATGAGTGACGGGTGTAGAATCTCAACGCTCTAAGTTCCTTCATCCATCCATTGGGCTAGAGTCAGGTGATAGGGAAGAACAAAAATATGCAAAACAAAACTAAAAGGAAAGATCAAACCAACTTGTCAAAACTTCACTGAGTAAAAAACTTGAGATGTTGGCGACTATGTGGCAATGAAAATGGAGTTCCGTCATTGTATTCCAAGAGGTAATTGCCTTCACCACAAATTTGATGAATAGTGAAGGGTCTCGTCCATAAAGGGTCAAACTTGTCATGCATTCCTTTAGGCTCACGCCTCTTATCTCAAAGTAAGACAAGCTCGCCCACTTCAAAATCTCTCTACTTTTCTTTCTTATCAAAAAGAGCTTTGACCTGATTTTGTTGTTCTAAAATATGGTCCACCACCTGAAACCTGCTTTTCCTCAAGTTCCAAGAGGAACATGATACACTTATCCAGTGAACTCTCATATGTTTGGTCTTCAATTACCTTTGATAACTTCAGAGTTAGTAGATCTAAAGTGACTGGAATTTCTACATTGATACCATAAAGGAGCTAAAAGGGTGATAAACCAATAGCTATCTTTGGTGTGATTTTATCCACCCACAAAGCATCAATCAAAGCCTTATACCACAAACGTTGATTCTCATCAACCAATTTCTTGATAATGGTAATCAGATTCTTATTGTTGGATTATGCTTGACCATTGCCCTATGGGTAATAATCTGAAGAATGAGCAAGAATAATGTGATACTCAAAGGAAAACTGAGTAATCTCATATGAGGAAAAATAAGTAGCATTATTTGCTACAATCTTGTTTAGAACACCAAACCTGTTGATAATATTTTCTTTTATTAAATCACACACCACCTCAGATGTAGCATGCTTAATTGGAATTGCCTCGACCCACTTTGTAAAATAATATGTTGTCATCAAAACATAGTGGTGACCTAGAGTTGAAGGTGGATTGATTGGACCAACAAAGTCAATACCCCACTGTTGAAACGGTTCCTCAATTACCACTGGCGTGAGACGAAATGTGGCAAGATTGGATTACCAACGAACTGCTGACATAAGTCACATTTCCTGACCCAATCATAGGCATCTTGATAAAGGGTAGGCCAATAATACCTGGCTCTCAAAATCTTATGAGCCATCACTGGAGCTGAAAAATGCCCGCCAAAAGCTAAGTTATGAAAAGACTCCAACAACTTATCTTGTTGAGCTTTATCAACACACCTTAAGAATGTGCCATGAAGACTTCTTTTAAACAAACCATTTTCCCAAATATCATAGTTTGTTGCTTTCAACTTTAGATTTATTTTCTCCTTATATGTGAGATGCGTAGGGCATTCACCATAAGTGAGAAAATAAGCAATGTTAGAATACCATTCATCCACAGTGCTCACAAATAGAACTATTGGGATATCCCATATTAATTTCTTTCAAGAGGAACTACTCCTTCAGGTTGGTTCTCTGTCATCAACTGACAAAGACCTTTACCTCGAACCAACCTGGTAGGTTGAATCTCCAAGGTCCAATCTCCAAGTCATACTCCTAGATTTTAGCTATCCAGTTACCTCTTTTAGTCCCAAAATCTTGTTGTGTCAAAATCGACTTGATGATAGTATCTGGAACTAGACATATGACATGTGAATTCAAGATGTAAAACCGGAAATGCTTCACTACTTTGACCATAGCATAAGAATGCTTATCCATTTGAAAATACTTAAGTTCATGAGTTTTGAGAGGACAACTCATGAAAGTTGTGGAAGACTCAATACCTTATGAATTCTTCTAAACTAGAATCGCAGAAAGTGTATGATCAGAAGCATAATTGTACATTATGAAATCCTTGGTATGCTCAGGACATACCAACACTGGAGCATGAGTTATTGCTTCCTTTATTTCGTCAAAGGTTGCTTTCCCTTCTAGAGTCCAGCGAAAAGCAATCTTACATTTCATCATATTCACAATATGATGTGTTTTCTCAACAAAGTTTGGAACAAACCTTCTCAAAAAAATTTGCCAAAGAAAGAGTGAACGGTTGTTTTATTTGAAGATAAAGATAAGCTTTGGATAGTAACCCTTTCCGGATCAATCTTGATACCTTATTTGGACACTATATGTCCAAGAAGCTTACCTTTTGTAACTCCAAAAATTGAATTCTTGGGATTCAAAGAGATTCCATGTTCATGACATCTTCTCAAAACATCTTCCAAATGAAAAAGATGATTGTGGTGATTCTTGGGAAAAATTGTTAATTTGTCAAGATACACAACAAGGTACCTTCCAATGGTACTTCAAAAATCCATGTCCATAACCCTCTGGAAGGTTGCGCCTGCATTGATCAAACCGAAAGTCATCCTTCGATAAGCAAAGGTACCCCAAGCAGTTGTGAAGGCGATTTTATGTTGATCTTCCTCGTTGACCTCAATTTGGTTGTAGCCCCAGAAACCATCAAGCTTGGAGAACATTTGTGAACCAGTGGCTATTTGCAAGACTTGATCCATCACCGGTAAAGGATAATTATCATTTAAAGAGGACTGATTCAAATTTTGAAAATCCATGCAAATGCAAATTTCCCCATTCTTCTTTCCTACAGGTACAATATTAGCAATCCAGGATGAATGATGAATTGGAAATATTAATTTTGCATTCAACATCTTCCAAATTTCTGAGAGAATAGTACTTGAGATCTTGGGATTGTATTGTCTTTGCTTCTACTTGAAAGGCGTCGTCCTAGACTTGAGTGGAATATCATGTCGTACCTCCTTAGGTTTGAAAGACTTCAAATCATCATAGGTTTATGCCAACATGTCAATGTACTGGCGTAGCAATTGTATGAACAACTTTCTTTCAGTTGGGGCACAACTGTTTACCAATGTTCACATATTTAGGATCACTTTTTGATCCGATGTTGTATTTCTCATATCCTATGGCATCATCTAATGACACTTGTTGTTGTTGTTTGATATACCTATCATAATTATCAAATAACTTCTCCACTGACACCAGGCCTTTTGGAATCTTGTTTCCCTTCAACTATAGGAAACCTTCATCATGTGAGGATTCATCACTTGTCGTGGAATTAGAGCAATTACTTCCTTCAAAGTACAAGTTATTGAAACCATCACTAGTTTCAAGGAAGTTCACAATTTGCTTATCATCATTAAAAATTTGCTAGTGGTCCCAATTGTCTAGTACACTTGGCCTACAAATAAATTCAATAAAATAAATATCCTGGGAAAAATCACTGTGAGAAATCAAAAGATTTGATGATTGAGCAAGTGAATCTGCTCTAGAGTTAAACTCCCTTGATACCACTGATATATTGAAAGAATAAAAAAATTAATATTTTCCCGAACCAAATTCCAATAATGTTTCAACCGATCATTTCTAGTCTAGTAGATATTTCTGACTTGGCAAACTACCAATTCAGCATCTCCTTTTGTATGTTTATTTCTAATACCTTTCTTTTGAGCCACCTCCATACCCAACAACAAAGATTCATATTGAGTTGTATTATTAGTATTAGAGAATTGAATCTTGAAATAATATGGAAACATTTCACCTTGAGGGGAAACTAAGACAACCCCGACACCAGAGTTGTCAATGGTACAACTTCCATCAAATTCCATTAGCCATGCCTCATTGTCACTTTCTGCAATGGCAGGCTGTGAACTGGAAGTTTCATCATCAGAAGAGATTGATATAAGCTCTGAATTTTTAGCAGAAGAAGAGATAGACATAAAATCTTCTATTGACATACTATCATTACCAAAGCTAATTGAAGAACTTGATACTTCTTCTACTTTAAAAAAAATAAGTACCCATACCAGATGACTCAAATAAAATTTGAGCCTTGTGATCATCTGATTTGACCACATAATACTTCACTTCGTTTTCAGGAAGCATTTTTTGCATTTCACCTTTAACAAGTATCCTTGCTTCTGACCAATCCATGTTAATCTCGCCTCCAACATCCTTATAGAAATTTCCTCCCAAAAGCATACTATAGGAGGCTGGAACATCCGCTACTAAGACGGTCATCTTGATTCTCAAGTCATGATATGCAGCAAAAGCAAATTGAGAATCCTTGATTTGACCAATCAAGGATACTTTTTTGTTTTCCATTGAAAATCGTTTACCAAAAGTTTTGGTGAGAGTAAGTCCTAAGGCATTAGCTACCTTATCGAGCATTACATTATCTAAATCTCCAGAATCTATGACACAGTTGCTAAGCTTGTACTTGTTAATGAGAAGAGAAATATAAAAGGGTTCAATCCTACCTGAAACGGTGGATGGGAAAGCAACTAAGTTATTTTGAGAAGCTACAGAAACTTGAGGAATTTCTTTTTCTTTAACAAATTTAGCCAACCTATCGAATTGTTAAAGGTTAGCCTTAAGATATTCAACTTCTAACATTTGGATCTTGGTTTTCTTTGCATGATCTATAATGTCAAAAGGTTGGTATTGTAGATTAAGTGAAGAAGTAGATACATCACTTACAGGTTTGGGACTAACTGACACATTCTTTGGCACATTAGATGAAGAAGGATTAGGTATACTTGATTATTTGCAACCGAATCTTTGGGTAAGGTGGGCAAAGGAGTGCCTCTCTTCGCAAGAGTGACCAACAACTAAGGTGCATCTTTTGCTTTGGACTTATCACAAGACTGTTGATCAAACTTATTAGGAGTTTGAGAACGAGTTAAGACTGCAAATGCTTCACTCTTACCTTCATCTTCGGCTTCCTGGTACTGCAAAAACCGGATACTAGAGTCGCCACTTAATTCTCCTTCTTCCTTTTGAAAGGAATTAACTATGTCTTCAAGTCGAAGATCTTCAACAACATTGTCTCCTTGCTCGGTCTCATAATATCCCACTGAAGCATTAACAAGAGGTGCTTCAAGAACCAATCTTTCAGGAGGAGGAGACAATTTATTCTGGTTTCTAGCTACATAGCTAGAAGCATTGTTTGGGTAGGTTCTTCATGGAACATCTTTGCATGGAGTAGGGAAGTATGTTTGAGAAATTTGTTTTTTCAAAGAAAGAACTTCATGTGCAAGTCTCTGCACCATAGAATCAGTAGTACCCGCAGGAGAAAAACTTGAGACTTCTGGAGTAGAAAAACTTACTTTAGCTTTGTTTAGATCTTTCTTAATCTTTCTAGCTAAGATTCAGTGGTCTTCCATCTTCACCACTTGAGACTGAGCTATGGACAAATCTATCAGAGGTGTTCTTCTTAACAAGAAGCTAACTTAAGGCAATTGTGCATTTATAAAGAAACATTTCAGATTTTCCTTAGTAAACTAAGAAGCATTGGGAATTCTATTCTTCAACTTGTTGAACTTAACCACAATATCCCTCATAGGTTCATGTGGTTCTTTCCTCATGGAAGTAATTTGAGCCAAAAGAGCATGTGCATCTTTTGTTGGCTTAAAATGTGCTTCAAATTGAGTCTTAAGCATGTCCCAAGTTGTAATACTTTGAGGTGGCAAATGATAGAACCAATCAGCAACAACACCTTGTAACGTCTCAACAAAAAGACATATTGCTACATTTTCAAATTCCACACCAAGAATACCATATGCAATATGGAATGTTGCAATGTGTTCATTCGGGTGTTGCTTACCATCCCCAAATAACTTGGGAATATTTTTCCTCGACCCTTGTGGAAGAGGATGAAGTGGTGGAGTCAAATTAAGAGGACCAAAATTTTCTCCCCAAGGTCCTTGTGTGGCCATTGCAACTGGTTGTACTAGCTAAAATGGAGGGATTACGAACCTTTATACTTGTGGAATTACCAAAGGCCTTGTTGCACTTAAAGCTTCACTTGGAATAGGAGACCTTTGACTTGTAGGTGGAAAACTTCTTGTTCTCTAAAGGGAAGAACTTGCATGCACAGATAAGTAATCAAAATGATGTTTTTGAAGAAGTTCAAAGATAGGATCAACAACACCTTGATTTTGCATCCTTGGGTGTAACTTTGTTCAACCAGAGTAGAAACTAGTTGTACCTCGTTTCCCCAGCAAAGTCACCAAAAAACTGTTGGGTGGAAATTTTGTAAATTGATGAAGGTTCACAAAATGTGTGTTTTACGAGAGCACTTGGGATAATATCTCTTAGAAGGTAAGATATGATCCCTCCTAATTATTAGGGAATTCTTGTAAGGAAGTTAAGTAGCGGAAAAAATTCCTACACCAACCTTGAGAGAAGGGCAATACAAAAACTTTTACAGATCATTACAAAATTTACAAAAATAAACAGAATATCATGCATACCACAACACAGCAACACAGTGATTTACGTGGGGAAAACCCTTTCAGGAGAAAACCCCTACACTCCAAAAGCACCTCAATATATTATTTAGCAATCAATAATAGATTACAATATACTTGCAGAGCAAGCTCTTCATAGGAGTACCACTAATCAGAGATTTAGAGGTAGCTCAATAGCCATTAGACTCTTACACACACAACCTCTATCTCACACATCTCATATATAGGACTTACACACACAACCTCTATCTCACACATCTCATATATAGGAGATACAATACAAGAAATCGTCAAACAGTATTACAAAACCATGGGCTTAAACCACCCAATAAAGTAGAGTCGACCTTATCCCCATTCTAGATGCCCTATGACGTGTCAAAACACACATCAACACATTTTCCTCCCTTTTACAACTAATTTATGTGTCCAATACAATTTATATTTCCTATTACAAGAGTCCAAACTCTTGGAGGCCATAACTTGTGAAATGGATGTCCGATTGGTGAACTATTTGATGCGCCAAAAAGCTCGTGAAGTGTTCTATCACCTTGTAACCATCTCCTCCCTTGGGCTACTCAAACCTACCCTCCCAATCCCATCTCTATCTCGGTTGGTTCTGCCTAGCAGCATCCCCTCCTTATCCTCCCTCCCTCTCAGCCTAGGGAGGTACAACTTGAACCTATACCTATGTAGCATATGCCTATACTGGTGCACTTGGAACTTGTGCCTATATCTTTACCACCGGTACTTGTACCTATCTCAACACTACTCATGGACTAGGTCAGCCTTGTCCACCTCTCCCTAATGGTGGCCTCAGTTATCGTCCACCCCTCCCTCCCTCCCTCACCCTCATCATCCCCCTCTGAGCCACTCCCCCTCCATCTCTTACTTCATTTTCGCGCAAGCTACTCCCCATCAATATCATCATCCAATCAGGGCATGGGCTCCCCTACTCCTGTCAACTGTGGAAATGGATGTGCTCTAAAGTATGCCTCATAGTTAGGAGTCATCCCTGCATCATCCACATCCAATTGTGGATCCCAAGTACTAGTGTAAATTTCTAAAACTCAGCTACAACAAACTCATAAGATAAATACGACCCCCAATGCACAATCTCCTATTGTGTATATGTAAACTCTATAGACCCCAACAGTTGTGCTTGTACCCATCCAAACTAGCTAGACACCCTATTTGGTAGGTGCCTCTCAATGATAAACGTGGTTTGACCAATCAAGCATCATGTCTAGTAGTAGTAGGGTATTTGTCAGTCATCCTTCTCCTAGGGCTCACAATCTAGGTAGGGTCTCCAAATCATTGTATCGATATCATTGATGACCCTCCACCAGTAATCCATCTTCTCAAGTTGAGGCTAGGAGACAATCATGTTGTACATATGTACATAGGGTTGTCCTACCCCACGAACCCTATAGCAAATTGTCCTTGTCATTACAATGTGCTCAAAGGCCCAAATCTGTAAAAGTGTGAAAAATCCTGCAACCTCCAAGGTACACAAACTAACGCATATCATGGCATAAATAGGCCAACATATAGGGGCCTCAAGCGAGCCATGTCCCCTGTGTCGGCATCATCTCCATGGCTCTGCCCCATCCTATGGACATGCCATGGGTCATCCGATCTGGACATATGTAGCCACTAATGACTCCACCAATAATTGTTGACCGAGTCCATCTCACCAACCCCACTTCATACATCTCATCCTAGCTAATGTGACTGACGTGGACCTCTAAATCCTCGCAATCGAACACCTGGCACATAGCATTTGTGTCACCTCCCTCTCGATCATAAACAACCTACTCACCATGGATAGGGATTCATAGAATCCAGTAGATATTCTCCAAAGTAACCAACATCTCTTATGTGGGTAAATGGAAGGTACAAAGCACATTGTACCATCGCTCAAAGCAAGAGATTCGTCTGAATCTCAGGCATGAAGGTTGCATGCCATAAACCAAGCACAAATAGTGTCAAATGATCATCCTCTGATAGTTGTGTTCTCAACCTTTGAGTCCAAGGGAATCACTTGTGTGAATCTAGTGGGGCTAAGTTTGCCTACAATCACAAACGCAATCACATCAGTGTCAAAATCTTATCAATTGAGCTTTGGTGGCTCTCTCTAGTGACTTCACCAGCTTTATCAGCTTCATCAGTCGCTCTACAACCTATCCTACTAGGGAAATTGTCATATTTCATCAATCCAACTATATATCCTATTGGTTGTTTTTGTTTATCATGGTGATAGCTTGTTTTGCCCCTATTTTGACCATATACATGCTAATGTTTATCACATACGTGTTAGCAAACCATAAACGCATTTTGATCGTGCACAAATGCATTTTGACCACATACACGTCATTGTTTGACATATACACATCAAAAATCCATAAACGCAAATATCCTTGACACATACGTGCTAACACCACAAACGCACTAGCATTTGACACATACATGGTAGGACTGACCCTATATGCATTTTTTACGTACAAACACACTTTTATGCATCACAAACCCAATTTAAATGACCCTAAACATGTTTTTACCATAAACATGACACAACTTAACCTAGGCGCGCTAAGAATTGTCATATACATGTTTTCAACATTTTACCTATTACCGCATTTTTGGCAATCTACATTCTAGCCCTATTTCTGACGTAATAAATTCACAAAATAAAAAGGACAACAGGGTACATACCGGCTTTCCATACCCCTCTAGCTACACGTGTTGTAAAACTCACTCAAATCAGTAAATCTCTCCGCCATGGCTATGTTAAACTCTCCTTCGCTCTACATCGTGAACTATGAAAGTGATGGATGCAAATGAGGCGGTCCCTATCCAACCCTCCTATTTTTAGGTGTGGTAACCCTAAATGCACATGGTAACCCTCGTGCTCATTGTGATCCCCCAAATCTCTATTTTCGCCCATCCTTGGCATTTTTCACCTGCCTATCCTTCCTGCTTAGCCTTTTCTAGCCTTTTCTTTTTTAAGAGATTGTCCAAATTTTTTGAAAAAAAAATCCACCTAGGGGGCATATCGTCTTCCTTACTAGGGGCAACCTATCATATTAGTGTTATATTTTTCTTTGAAACAATGCAACAAGCTACATTGTCTTCAAGAGGGGCAAAGTTTAGACACTTAACATTATCCTAGCTTAATTAAATAAATATATTATTTATTTTATCCTAAGCCTTCTATTAATTAAATATTTTTTATTTATTTAAATAATTCATTTATCCTCTTCTAGCCTTTTCCTATTTTATTTAAATTATCCTTTCCCTAAATTAAATAAATATTTTATTTATTTAATTGACCACACCTCTTCTATTAAATAAATAAATCTTTATTTATTTAATTAATTCATTAGCTTTTTTCCTCCATGACACTTGTCATTTATCTCTTAATTTACCTTTAACCACCTCTCTAATATTTTACCATTTTCTATACCTACCCTATAATCTCAGTTGACCATTTATCCCTCCAACTCTTAATCCTAGCCCTCCATTTTTGGGGTGTTATCTATAAAAGAGACCTCTTCCCTATCCATCCATATAGAATTCAAGTACAAGCACCTACACTCTACCAAATTGCATACACAACCACAGTCCATTCTCTATTGAGCTCTTGTGCACACAAAATCTGAGAGCAACCATAACACATCAAGCGAGATCAATGGAGATAGGAAGACAATGAAGACAGTCCTTGGAGCATGCTTATGGTATAATCTTTCTATTTTATTTTCACACTTGCATGTTGCTAGGATCTTCATTTGTTTTATGTTAGATGCATTGTAGAACTAGGGTTTCGTGGTTGAATCTCATTAGGTTTTACAATAATTTTAGTTTCCAATTTCAACATAAACAATTGTAAACAATTGATCCAAGCAATTATTTTCTTCTTTCAATTTTAATACATCATCCTTCTCTAAACTTTTTTCCTTTTTAAAATCTTCTATCATCTTGTTAGCCAACTCAATAAGCAAATTTGACTTTTTTTTGCAGTTCTTCATTGTGTATTTTAACTTCCTTCAATCCTTGTTCAAAATTATTGCTTTCACATAATAATTTAGATATCTCCTTTTCTAACTCATTTAGCCTTGCTATCAATTTTGAGTGACATCTTTTAACTTTCATCAATTCTTCTTCAAAAATATCTCTTGCACACATTGAACCCACATTTTCTATCCTCAATTTTTCCAATTGATTAATATTTACTTGAAAAAAAAACAAAAAAACTTTGACTTATCATCAAAAATTTTATACTAATTTCTTCTTTGCTATAATCTCCCTCCTTATGCAACAACAAATAAGGTTCCAACAATGGAACCAATGTTGACAAAAAAATCTTGACCAAAGTGTAAAGTAATATTTTGTTGTGCACACACACACACACACACACACACACACACACACACACACACACACACACACACACACATATATATATATATATATATATATATATATATATCTGTCTGTGTGTGTGTGTGTGTGTGTTCATATATGTGTGTGTGTGTGTGTGTGTAACTGTTTTCTAGTTACAAGTCGTCATCCCCGGAACGCACGCACTATAGTTCCCACCCAACAACAACAACTATATACCGACTATAATTCCCTATGTCGGGTTGGGGGGGATCAACGTTCCGGGTTGGGTGGGGTTCATCCAGGGGGCTAAAGGCCTTCATGCAGCTGCATAGGAAGTACCAATCCACTTTGTCATAAGCCTTTTTAATGTCTAATTTTAGCAGCATATTAGGCTGCCCCTGGATTTGGCAGGAGTGAATGGCTTCTTGGACAATTGTCGTGCCTGTGAAGTGTGATACCTACAGCTGCAACACAAACACTCAATAGATCATCACAAGCATGGTTAGCAAATAAGAAGCAAATGAAAGATGAACCATGACAAAGCAACCTATCGCCTCCTAAGAGATGTGAGTATGAATTTACTCTCAGATCTAGATAAGCAATCCCACTGACTTGACTACACCTAGATGGAGGATTTGAAATGATAATGATATGCAAAGATGAGATTGATTAAGCTAGATTGATCCAAGAGACTAATTAAGCTAAAGATATGCATGATTAAGCTATGATGATGATGCAATTATGCTAGAAAAGAGATTGATTAAGCTACATGATTCGACAATTATGCTAGAAAATGATCAAATTAAGCTAAATCTAAGATGCAATTGCCTATAACAACAATGCTCAAATGATATGCCTTTAGTAACAATGCCTAAATTGATAATGAGATGGAATCCTTTGTGCTCCAAAATGGGGGATATTTATAGGATTTCCAAAGCCAGGGATGAGGTGGTAGGAATCAACGATCAAGATTGAGTCTGAAGATATCAAGGGTGAAATTGGAGGTTGGAGAAGAGGTTGGAGGAAGGGACACTTGTCATCTCTGTGGTGACAAGTGTCAAGGAGCCTTGCTCATGAGAGGGCAAGTGTCCAAGAAAGGAGACATGTGGCCAAAGTGCCATGTGTCTCAAGGGAAGAATATCCACACCATAGGAGGTTAGGATAAGGAGGTTAGGATAAGGAGGTTAGAATGTGCAAGATAGGATAGGGTTAGGCAAAACCCAAGATTAGGTGGAATGGATTAGGTCAGGTTAGGTTAGGTGGCATGTGGGTAATTTGAATTTAAAAATTCAAATAATAGGAAAAGACTAATTAATTTTCAACAACTCATAAATTTATTTGTTTTAATTAATTAAAGGATTAGAAGAAATGAATTTAAATGGTGGGAGGTCAATTAATTTGAATTAATTAATCAAAGGGGACTATTGAAATAAACCTATTAAATAAATCCTTAGATTTATTAATAAGTAGATGAAAGGGAGAATTTAATCAAATTGCCTAATGAATTCAATTAAATTAGGAAGGGGGATTAATTAAATAATTGTTTATTTAATTAATTGTCTTCAGACCATTTTTAGGCACACACACACACACACACACACACACACACACACACACTTACACTTTAATGTCTTACACATGCCTTATAATTCATTCATTATATATATGTGAGAGAGTAAAGAGGTGTGATATATATATATATATATATATATATATATATATATCACCTCTTTATTCTCTCACATATATTTATTCCATATTATTCCACACATATTTCCACACTTTTCTACTCTTATCTCCCACTTTTCCCTCTTTATAAAGCTTATTTATGCCTTTTCATAATGTCTTATATTTTCATAATAACTCTTAATTATCTTATTCCCACAAATTCGTCTTTCATTCTATAATATTTTACTCTTTCATAGCTTATTTAGGCATATTAGAGGTTTCTAAAGGCTATTTAGGAGTATATAATGGATATATGGATCTAGAAATGACCCAAATGGCATACGTGGTGCCTCGCAACCCTCTATATCCTACCAACAAGGTTATTCTTGATTTTTTTTCTTATTTGACCTTTTGTTTATCCATAAAAGCCACCTTTGTACTCTTTGCCTCCTTTCATAGCTATTTGCTCTCTTTTTTGGTTTGCTATTCTAACTTGCCTCCTTTTCCAACTCTTTCCCATTTAAATTATTTTTTTGGTTGCTTTGTTTTGGTCTTCTTGCTACCTCTTTTGTTGTTGTTTTTTTGTTCCCCTTGTCCTACAGGTTTCATTTCTCGCACTCCCCTATATTCAACCTTTTTGCTATCTTTCTCATTCCTTGCTTTGTCTTTTTTTCCCTTCATATTTCAAGATTTGTTGGTGCTTCCTTTTGATAGTTGCATTCTTCCTCAACCCTCTTCATTTTGTTCTTTTAGTTTTCCTCCACTCAATCTTCACTCTTACCGAATGTCAACCATCTACAAATGACATCTCCTTTTATTGTTTGCTTTGAAACTCATGTATATCTGTTTTTCAAAGGTCCTCCACTTATGTTACACATCTTATTGTTCCTTCGGAAGGTTCATTGCCTGTGTCAACTACTTCACTACAAGTATGTTTGTATGTGTCTTCTTCTCCTCACTCCCTCTCTCACCACAACCCCTTTTCAAAGTTAACTTGATCTATCTCCCCCCCAACCCCCCAACCCCCCAAAATGGCTATCTAGCCGATAGGATGACCCAATCCCTCTATTGGGTCATACTCTATATTGTGCATACTTATAATTATGTGTCTATAGAATAGATCTTCCTATCGAAATATTTATTTATCATTTTTTTCAAATCTAACATCACAAAGAGAGCCCAAGTTGTTGGTAATACTCTCTATTGCGCATCTTTATTATTATGTATCTATTAGAATAGATCTTTATATCGAAATATTCATTTATCATTTTTTTCCAAAGCTATCCAAATATAATGGTGGTATTCTTTATAGATCAAGGTTGACACCATATCAAGCATTTTATCTTTGTATTGTTACTTTTAAGTTCCTTATATAGTTAGTATCAACAAGTTATATTTTATCATCTTTATCTCTAGCTGTTAATAGAGGTTGAAAGACCAAAACAAGGGTTTGACTGAGGCAAACCCCTAACAAGCCCCAACATTTTTGTCGTCTTTGTGTGTGTAGGTTAAGATACTTTTCATATCTGAAACAAACACTCTAAGAAGTTATGAGTTGATCATTGAAGGATGACATGTCATGAGGACGTTCAACTATGCGTTGATGTCCAAACTGAGAGCTTGTGTCTGGTGTCTGGTTCTTCTATGTTTATGTTTTCATTTCTAGTTAGAAATATATTAATTTTTTTGATACTAGTTAGAAATAAGTTCTTCTTTCAACATAGATCATCTTTATCATTCATGTTTTAAAGTTTCTTTATTTTTGTATATAAATAGTAGTATAATCTATGTCATCTTAAGGTAATATAAAAATTTGTTGTTTAAACTAGCTACCTTCTTCATGCATCAAAATCCTTACATTACAAGTTCTAAAGAACATTTAGAGTTTTGGCTTTGCCCAATAGTATATAATACTCTTAAAGAATTCTACAATACTCTCAAAGAATTATAGGACCTTGCCTCACATGCAATCACCTAGAAGGTTTGGTTGGAAAGAAATAACATAATATTCAACAACAACAACAAAAATTCAAAATCAACTCTAGGAGCAAATTTGTAAACATTAGTACCCACAATATTAGCTTGATTTTTGTAAAAAAATTCAAAGACAACAATAAGGAATGCAAATTGAACGAGTTGTGCATTCTTAAAAATATGCCAAATCTCATTGTTATTCTGATAAAAGTGAACCCAAAGTTTAAAAGGTCAAGAAGAAAAAGAGGTTTGAAACCACTCCCAACGCTCCCCAAGATGATTCAAGGTGAAATTTGATGGTGCTTTCAAAAACAACCTCAAGGAATTGAAGGGAAGTCGTTATTAGGGATCAAAGGGGCAATATGATCAATTTAGGGATGTTAAACACAAGAATCATTTCCAACAATGTCTTTAAAGCTAAAAGACTTATTCTTGGTCTAAAACTTGCCTTAGTTCAAGATCAATAAAACTCGTAGTTGAATGGGACTTAGATTATTGCCAAGGCTTTGGACATGGTTCAAATTTCCAATTAGCACCAACAACACTTCATGGATGAGACCAACAATAGCATAAGGCTGATTGAAAAGCTTGAATTTCAACACTTCAAAAGAGAAGAATCAAAAGAACAAACTAGCTTTCCAACATCAATCTCAATCCCAACTACTAACAATACATAGAGGTAAGTATTGTATCAATAGTAATAAGGACTTTGAGTATCTGAAACGGTCCTTAAGGTGCATAAAGGTGTTCCTCTTTCTTGAGACTATTTTGTTTTCCTTCTCATTCCTTGCTTTGTCTTTTCTTGTCCTTTATATTTCATGATTTGTTGGTGCTTTCTTTTGACATGTTGCATTCTTATTCTCTCCATTTCCCTTTCATTCCTCAACCCTCTTCATTTTGTTCTTGTGGTTTTCCTCCACTCAATCTTTACTCTTACCAAATGTCAACAATCTACAAATGACATCTTTGTTTACTATTTTCTTTAAAACTCATGTACACCTATTTTCCAAGGTCCTTCAGTCATGTTGCACATCCTATTGTTCCTTCGCAAGGTTCAATGCAAATGGGGACCCCCACTTTTTTAAGCGTAGTTGCCGTTGAATAGGTATCTTAGTGTAGTTTAATTTTAGAGTTAGCGTCTCTAAAAATTCAAAAATACAAAAATACAAAAAAAAAATTCAAAAAAAATAAAAAATTGGAAAATACAAAAAAAAAAATGAAAAATCATGAAAATTTGGCCAAGGCATGGAAAATAAGCAGTGCCTCTCAATAGCACTATTGGTTTTAAGCAATGCCTCTCAGTAGCATTACTACTTCTAAGCAAAGCCTCTGCTGCTTTTAAGCGGTGCCTCTCAATAGCATTACTGTTTTTAAGCAATGCCTCTTCATGTCACTGTTGCTTTTAAGCATTGCCACCTCATGTCACTGCTACTTTTAAGCGGTGCTTCTTAGTGTCACTACTGCTTTTAAGCAGTGCTCATTAATACCGTTACTACTTTTAAGCACTACTTTTCGAAAGCATTGCACTCTTTGTGCATTGCATATCACTGCTCCTAACGATGCAAAACACCCCAAAGCGATTTTTTATTATTCAATCAACAATAAGCAAGTGCAAGTTTGAGTTGATGAATCATCGATGGTGTTATCTCGAGACTTGGACTTTTCCACGATGCAATTTCAAGAGTGCATTCGATGACAAATTTTAAAAACTCAAGGAAGATCTCACGTATCAATGCGATGCAAGGCCCTTTAATTAAATGGCTTCAATGTCGATGATATGTTGCAAGTGGGTGGTCGCAATATATTTAATAGGAAATGCTTATCTTTATGAGATGATTTCAAGGCAATTTATAGTGCTCTCATTACAATTCAATGGCTCAAATCAATTTGAGATCAATGGCCAAGATCGAAAGATAGAAACCCTTATTAGAGTTTGTTGAACCCATTGCAAAACATTTAATGCTTGACCAATGATATGTTCACATTTGAGAGTGATCCTTATGTGAATCTTCAGCATTTGAGAGTCTTTACTCGAGAGGATAGAGTATTCAATACTTTATTTTGTGTTTGATAGTGCATCAAAACACCATCAACAAACAATTATGGAAAAGATGTTAGATCGTAGGAAGAAAACTTGGATGAAGTAGAACAACAATTGGATGAACAAGTGGCCCATCAATTTGCTAAAGTGTCCTACCACCAAAAGTGTAATAAAAAGCTATGTGATTGAAAAATTTAGAACTGCCATGTGGACAAAACAGATCGGACCAAAAAAAACATACTACATCAAAGAGTTTAACATGGCAAAAGATCATGGTGAAAAAATTTATTTAGGTGTACCTATTAAAGGGAAAGCAAGGTTGTTAGTTGCACAATTGAGAACAGAATCGCATCATCTTAAGTGTGAGACCGATAGGTGGAAGATGCCCAAGGAAACTTGGGAAGAAAGAGCTTGCATATTTTGCAATAAGGGGGGGTGGAAACAAAATGGCACTTCATCATGAAATGCACTACTTATGAGCATATTCGCACTCAATACGAAAATAGTTTTAAGGTTGACAATATGTACCAATTATTTGAGGAAGATAAGATTAACCAGACAACCAACCTTCTAGTCAAACTTAATAGTAGGAGATCCAACTTGGAAAAGAATATGAAGACAAATTAAGTCTATTTGTCTCGGTCCCATAGACTATTTAGTCTCGTAGACATTATTAAAATCTTTCATTCATTAATTCAACCATACTCTTACCATACCCAATGTCATGCTTGATTGCACCAATGCCCCACTTCATGACGGAAATGATGAAAATGATAGTAGCTTCAAAGATATACTTGTCAAGAATTCTGAAACAATTATACTTGTGTCAAGGATATTCTTAAGGCTCTACACGATATCTTAGGAAGCACTGATGGTCATCTCTACCGTTTAGAGAAAAAGAAGCAAATCAGAAAAGAAGAATACTGATAAAACCGCACTAATACCATCAATACCATCAACACCATTGTTGGGGATCTAAAATACTTCCATGATAAAATAAGTCTTTTCTTGAATAGTCTTGATCGCCATGTACATCATTGGATTTGCAATAAAAATCACGGCAACCAAATC
The DNA here is from genome assembly GCF_030272615.1 of Cryptomeria japonica. Classification (NCBI taxonomy): domain Eukaryota; kingdom Viridiplantae; phylum Streptophyta; class Pinopsida; order Cupressales; family Cupressaceae; genus Cryptomeria; species Cryptomeria japonica. The sequence goes on from NC_081408.1 coordinate 498,947,108, forward strand.
AACCCTTTCCCAACCACTATGTTCCTTTCTCTAGCCTTTCTGGTTTGGTTTAGGGGATGAGAATCTCGTGTTTCCAATCTTTTAGCATATCTATCCTAGTTTGAGGATATATCATGTAATAATTGTTATGAGCCTCTTTTCAATAAAGTTTTGACCTCGTTTATTGGAAAATAAACTAAAATTAATATTTGCCATGTTTCAAGTGAAACATACAAGTTCCTGTTAAAACTGAAAGGCAGGATGTTTCTTTTAAGAAAATTACTACTTTCATTTAGTTTTAAAAATAACATTGTAAACTAAACTCTTACATTACGCTTGCAAAAGGTGAATATAAATTAATGCAGAACATCTCGTCATCCTATTCTAATATAAACATTCAACGTAATTTCTGAAAGGTCTTTCAGAACAAGGCTAAAATGCTAGTTGGAAATGTAAGGGTAGACATTTTCTAACATTATTCATATATCATAAATTGATTTATATGCTGTCCTACCTGCCAAAAGGTTGATATTATGTGAAAGATTAAAAAACAAATTGTTTTTAATGGAATGCATAGCGTGATATTATAGTAGGAAAAGGAACAATCTGAAAGCATCACTTGGAGCATCAAAAATTTTGTTTACCCCTTTCTAGATGTCATCTAAACAAATTTAAAAGCAAGTTCATACATCTGAAAATATTTCTCAAATTGCAAATAAATAAACACGCAAAGTGTTCCATGATCCCGAATGGATAAATCCACTCTGATCTCAAAAGAATGAATATGCTCGTAGTTCAATGGACACAAGTGTATTGACTATTATGGTTACAAATACAGGGTATATACAGACAGCATGTACACAGACTTAATGGGGCTGCTGCAATATCTGCAAATAGACTCAGGAAACACCCCAAAATTTCATTGGCTCTGAAATAATATTTATTAATTACGCTGAAGGTGTTCCCTATGACAAAATGGAGCCTGACTTGAAGATCCAATAGTGTGTTTAGATCTAACATTTTATAGTTGGAAATGCAATGGGTACGCCAAGAGTACTGGGATCTAAAAACACTATCGGATCTCCTTCAGCTTAATTACCGAATATTATTTCTCGAAGACAGGGACCTTCCTCCATCTCTCCCAGTTTTTGAACTGTTTGTTCCTGAATTACCAAATACCTTCCAGAAACGAAGCGTCTCATCTGCAGCAGCTGATGCAACAGTGGTGCCATCTGGATTCTGCCATTGAAATTTGTCTAGAGAATAAGAACTCACAAGTACTGAAACAAATTTGATCTCCAAAAATAAATCCATAGAGGCATACTTAAACTTTTAAGTACTCATTATTACAACATTCCTACTTCATTTTCCCATGGCGTATTATATTTGAAATTACTTCCATAGTGAACCTAATCAACTGGTAGGACTTATTTCTTTTTCATTAGATAGTGATCAAATTTTGCAATCATGATGAATGAAAATTAAATAAGCGTTTGTTGCCATCAAGGAATATAAAATATCTAGCAGCCATCAAGTGAACATGGATAAGATGTAAACTGAGATAAGTATTGAGAAACCTGAGCAAGGTGGAGAACACGTTGGGTGTGCCCATTAAGTTCTGCAATTTTATGCATTGATGGATATTTCCAAAGACACAGCTGGTTCTTACTGTATCCATGACTGCTTAGAACCTCCTTGTAGTGTCTATTCCATTGGAGCGCACAGACCTGACATGTCAGATCAGTTGACAAATTGAAGTGATTGATGGAATTTTGATGTAAAAACATAAATAAAAAAAGTAGGCATTTAGAGCAAAGTGATAAGAATCTAGTAGTTCCAAAAATAAACATCTTGCCTAGTGCAGGTTACAATTTTATGTTTATGTTGAGCCACCATTAACCAGCACCTATAGAATTAAGCATTCGTGAAGGTGTCTCTTTCATCAGTTTGGCCTAGTACTTGTAGAATATGCACTTATATAGGTACTTGCCTGAGATTCTGTGTCCAAACTCATAACACATTGGCCAGATTGTGTGTTCCAGAGTTTAATGCATCGATCAGCTGTGCCTCCTCCAGAAGCTAGAATATTAGCTGCATAAGGACACCATGCTAGAGCTTTCACTGCTGCTTGATGCTGGTCAAGACGATGAAGGTACTTGGAGCCTCCTGATGATGACATTAATGAGACATCCCAGATATGAAGTATATTATCATTTCCTCCACTTGCAAGTTTCTGATGCGATTCTGACCATTTAAGACCACAAACTTCTTGTGTATGCCCCTCAAACTTCGATACAATATGATTTCGAATCCGAACTGTTCAAAAAGAAAAAAAAAATAATGAAAATTCTATTCAAACAAAGGAAAGCAATAGATTCTTTTTTGAAATGCATCTCCAACTTCTATCTATTTACAGCCACAAAGATATTCAAGCTACACTTCAAACAGTAAATGTCTTTAAATTATTACCACTCAGCAAAAACAAAAAAATTCTCTTCCTTGAATCTTTTCAAATGATAATCCTAAATCATCAATTAACAGAACTACAACCCACTCATTTATCAAAGTTTCCACTACACCGTGCTTCATTATGCTAGCTATCCTAACAAACATTGCACCTCGAGATAGGAGCATTATGGCTCTGAATAATTCATTCATGGAAAGTTACACCTTTATTAATAAAAAGAATTAATCTAGCGAAGGAAGAGGACTCACACTTTGGCATGATCTTTCAAAAGGTTGAAGATGGGTGAAACACCCAAATGCATTTCAACCACTTTATGAGCGTACCTTTATAGCCATTTGTTGTGACCTTTTCACACATCTCCCCATTGCAAACGGGGACCCCCCCTTTCCTGCTTTCCGCGTTGGTTAGTTTAGGGTTTTGGCTGCATAGTGAGCAATTTTGATTTCCCGTGCTCGAGTCTTGGATTTTTGAAGTTATAGGATCAACCACGTAAAGTTGAGATTTTAAGTGATCCTAATTTTGTCTAAGTGTAGACCTTTTGAGCGTTAACGTGTTTTTGAACACCCACGTCAATGATTTTTAAGTGCTAAGGTGTTTTAGGACCTTTTGGAGTTGTTTTCTCGCTCCTAGGAGGTTATTCAAGTTGATTTTGCACTTTATCCCGATAAGTTTCCTTGTTTTTCGCTCAAATTTTTGGTGAATTTGCCTATGTCCAGATGAGTTTTATTGAGTTTTGAGTGGAAAAATCATCATATTCCTGATGAAAATCCATATTCTAAGGATTAAAAGGTCAAAATTCCAAACTAGAGGTACTTTTCCCCTCATATACCTGACTACCCATGATTTTCTCCACTCAAAATCCAGACTCGACATGGATTTCCCTTGGAATCCAGACATGCCCTATTTTTCCCCAATTCAAATTCCAAACTAGGGGCGATTTTCCACCAGGATGATTAAATTTTGTCTAAGTGTTGGGAATTTTTCTGACTACCTTTGAATTTCTCCTAGGAAGTGTGGATGAAGTTGCGGATAACTTAGTGAGGATGCCTGATGACTATCGATTTTCCACCAGAGCTTTTCATGACGACTTTTTGTGGATTTTAGTGCGGAAAGTGATTCCAAACTTGGTGCGAATTTCCACCAAATGCAAATTGAAGATTTGAGTCCAGACTGGGTCGATTTTCCCCTAGAGTGTTTTTTTGGCCAAAGCGATGATTTTAGTTGGGATTTTGACTCCCAACTTGGGTTGATTTCCCTTGAAGGCAATTTTGTGCAATTTATGATGAAATTTTGTCCGGATTTTTATCCAAACATGGGTCGAATTTCCCCAATGTGCATTTTTGAAAATTTTTAATTATTTTTATTTGGATTTTTAATCCAAATAGGGGTCGATTTTCCCCATGGGTCCAATTTTGGATAAAATTTTAAAATCTTTTTAATAAAGTGACCCAGATTTAATTGTTTTTAATGACATTGGCGATTATTTAAAAAATAAAAAACAATTGATAAATGATTTGCAATGAGCACCTAGAAGCAAATCGATTTTCCCCAGGCAAGTATAAGTACAAATGTTTTATCCCACCTTGCTTGTGTGGTGAAAACTAAAGGCAAAAGCAAGTTTAAAAGAGGCCGACATTATAATACTATTATATTTGCCAAGTGTGTGCCTACTTAGGCGATTTTTCCTCCAGCTAGCGAATTTTGGCAAAGTGTCAAGTTGACAAATTGGGTTGAAGATTGGTTTTATTGTTCATTCTTCCTCCATTTCCAGCCAGCCAAGGCGATTTTTCTTGGCTACCATTTGAGTGTGTTTGAAGCATCATTTTTCAGACTTAGGCAATTTTGGGAGGGTGGCACCATTATATGAGTTAGGCGATTTTTGTTTTGGGAGGATCTACCTCCATTTTGGCGATTGAGTCTCCTTGGATGGTGGCGCCATTGTTGGGAACTTGCTGATAATTGATCTTAGACCTGATTTACATCATTTTTCAGACTTGTGTGACCTCCATTGTTGGCTGGTAATTAATTTTCAGACTTAATTCTTCATTGCCCAGCCAATCCCAACCTAGGTGATTTGCATTTGAAGGAATTTTGTGGAGTTTTGTGTGTATTTTCAAATTATTTACATGCTGTTACAGGTCTGAAACTCCATTGATAAGCAGCTGCTGTCTTCAGAAATTTGTCATTTCCAACCACTTGTTAACCTAGGTGATTTCACTTGGGAAGCATTTTTGCTTCATTCCGGGGCCATTTTCTGAGTTTATCTCCATTCCTACGAATGCTGGTAAGTCTCAAAACTCCATTTTCAGACCGCCTTCAGACTTAACTATCATTTCCAGCCCTACATACATGCTCAAATTTACCCATGTTTGCCTTGAGAAATTGTTTTTCACCATATATTTTGCATTTTGAGTGATTGCAACATGATTTTAAGGACTAATTTACACAGTTGCAGGTTGTCTTCAGACTTTTGGCAGCCATTGTTGACTTCGGAAGGGTGTCTTCAGACATTTTTCGTGTGAAAGTTATCCTTTTCACACCTTTCCATTGTCATTTCTTGATCCGGAATACTCCTTTGCATTCTATTTTTGGTAAATTTCCTAAGTGTAAGGAGGTGTCTTCAGACTTTCTTAAGTCTAAAAATGATTAATTTTATGAGCTTTCATGAGGGTCTTGTACCCTAATTTTATGTATTTACGTTCTATTTTCAGAATTCATTTTAAATATAGACAAAATTCTTGATTTCCATTCCCAAATTTGTCTACATTTTAAGAAATCAGAACTTTCCTAATTCTGAAAATAGCTTATTAGGATTGATTTTCCAAAGTTCTAACTTTTAGCTTCATATAGGTACGATGTCGAAGTCCGGAATCAAGGAAAGGAGGGAACAACAGAGGATTGTTGAGACGGGATTCTATCCAGAATCCAAGATGTCATCCAAATGGAAGGAGATTAGAGACACGAACATGCATTTCCTGAACATGGGCCAGATGCGACAGCGGATGTTCGAAATTGGAAACCAGATTCTTTCCCCAACTTATGTGAACATTATGAAGAGTGGTATTTATCAGGCCGCTAGATTCCCACAATCCATAAAGTGCAGCGATCTTATCTTGGAGTGTGCATGATGTTATGATCCTCACTCCCAAATGATCAAGACTCCTAAGGGTGCCATCATTGCCTACCTTGCTAAGGATGCGATTGCTGAGGTGTTTGGAATTCCACGTGGAGCAGACATGAACGATATAACTAAGGATGAATATGAAGAAAGATAGAAGAAGAAGATGGATGCGTGCAAGACCGTAGTGAACAAGGAGTGGATGATTGATCTTAGGACCCATCATTCCAAGGCTTCCAAGACACTCATGTGCACAGATTTCAAAGATGAATATAGTGATTTAATATTCCTGATTAACCGAGTGATGGAGATGCCACAGGTGCAATATACGATGGATGGATGTTCTATTTCATCTAGGATTGTCTAAAAGGAGCATTGATTAATTGGTCTAAAATCATAAGTGACAATCTGGATTTTCAGTTGAGGAATGTGGAGCGGTCCAGTTCATTCGCCATGACTTCCTATTTGGTGTACCTGCTTGTATGATTTGTTACCTACAAGGGATTGATATGCAGAAGTGAAGTCGGGAATGGACAAGGACAATTCAAGAGTTATGAGTGCTATCCACAGCTGAACATGTATCGAATTGAAGACTATAAGAGAGTGAATGATGCATTCACTATGTACATAACGCGAATGTTGCAAGGCGGAATCCACAGGAGGTTGTCTAAGGAGGCAACAGAGCTGATAGAGAAATATGGATCGTGGTACATACAGTTTGCCACTTTCACATACCTAAAGATTCATGGATTTCAATCCAAACCTTACAGGCTTCCTCGGTATCCTACCGATAGAATGATCCTATTGGAAGTGGTGAGACAGCTTCTAGAATATGATTCTATCCAGAAGGAAAAGCACAGAACGAGCATGTCATTTCCTATTTCAGTGGAGAAGACATTGGAGGTTTGCCAATCCGCCGTAGCAGCTAGCACAACAGTTGAAGAGCTTGCATTCTATCGATTTGCAACATAAAAGAGAAGAGAAAAATTTGATCCAGATAAGAAAGTTGGAAGGATCAAAGGAGATAAGTTCATCCACAAGGTAGACATAGAAGATTATTGGGTCAACTTGATGGACGAGCAAGCAGTAAAGAGAAGAATGTGGTCTAGAATGTCAATGGATTTCATGAGGAAGTGTGGACTTTTCCTCATTCTTGATCAGGTATTAGACGATAAGGATCATACGCATCCACAATATGAGAATGAAATGAAGAAGGCGATTTTATTGCCTGATTGGTCAGAACCAGAAAAAACAGATTTGAATGTGTTGATAAGAGAGGTCTTGAGTTTCTCCCAAGGATGGGTAAACCATCAGATGAACAAGTTAGTTGACATGAGTGTTACCTTCTCTTATGAAAGGATGAAATTAGAGGAATCCGCTTCCAAGGATGATCAGAGGACTATCAGTGATATCAGGATTCATGCGGATGAGGAGAGTCAAGCTCCTAAACGAAGGAAGAACACACCAGGAGAAGTCAAGGCTAGAGGGAAGAAGATTGAGGAGGTCAAGAAGAAAAGGCAAAAGACTATCATTCCTTCGCCGATCATTCCTTCACCACCCCTCAGTGTCTCATCAATCAAGGAAGTTGAAATGCCAAAACAAAACAGGGAGGCTGAGCAATGTTCCAACACAGTGATATTACCAAAAAATATTCAGGATTTACATGCTACGGCTACATCTGCTCCACCCAAAGAAGATGATGATCAATCGAGATCCCCTATTGTCCTTTTGGAGGTTAGTTTGGGAAAAAATGTATATGATTTGACCAAGGATAATCTTGATGATGATGATGATGATGTTATCTCGACATTGAGAGAGTTTGATCGAGAGATGTGTCTCGATGATGGTATGGAGATGGCAGCTATTCCTGATTGGTTGATGAAGAGTATGGAGAAAAGTAAGAAGATGGTAGAGGCATAGCCTATTGATGATATTGATGACTACTTAGCTAGAAGCAACAAGGAGAAAGAACCTAAGAGAGCTGAGATTTTGTCACACATAGCTAGAGATTAAACAAGGATGCAGATTGTGCAGGTGGTTGTTCCTATTGGAGATGTGACGACGGACATTGCTACTCCCATGGATTTCTAGATTACTTCAATTGCCCTTGGTCGTACTACAAAAGAGTAGAAATTTCAGGAGGTTGGTGATACCATCAAGGCAATCGGTGCAAGATTGGACCGAGAGATAAAGAAAAGAGAGAAGTACGAAGCAGAGAATATCAGACTTAGAAAGTATATTGCAAGGATCAAGCATGAGAATCCCACCCTTCTTTCCCCTATTACAGTTGATCATGGACTACATACACATTATGAGGTAGAGAGAGATACACTCTCGGAAGTGGAGAAATGGATCAAGGATAGGAAGAGACAGGCGGATGATTTCCTTACTCACTTTGTCCAAGCTTTTGACAGGAACAGGGCTTATATTCAAGATACAATATTTGGAGAGAGTTTTGGAAGAATTCCGACCCATTCAGGAGAAGAATATTCTACGCCTCAGAGCTTTGAAGAAGATTCCTATATCCACATTGATCAGGGAGAATATTGTGCACAATGGAGATAAATACTATTTTCATGGCTAGTATTGTTCATTAGCCATGAAGAAATCAACTTATGAGAGCGCACAAAAGAGTTGTACAGAGATGGAAAGATCAATTCATGATATTCAGTTGAAGATCCTTGCCTTAATTGAGGAGTTATTGGGGGTTGATGTCAGTGAAGCCAGTGGGTTACACTTAGCAAAATTGAGAGACAAAATGAAATTCATGTATTTCAATCAATTGGACTCTTTGAAGAAGAGTTAGATAGATGACTTGGTCTCTTTGTTGATTCATGTTCATAATTTGCAGAAACTCATGCCAGATTGGGAGAACACTTTAGATGCTTGCTCAGATGCATTGGACGTGATTGATTTACAGCAGGACACCTTACCCAGCATTTCCATGGAGGAGTTAGATTTTGTATTAGCTAGATTTTTGGATTATGATGTGAGAGAAAGAGATGCGAGATGGATTCCCTATTCGATGACTAGGTATCTTTCTATTGGGCCATATGTTGGTGGCACCATTTTTTATGTAAACCGTAATTAAGGCAACTCTAGGGCTTTGCTGGCATGATCTTGGCCTTTGATTTTGTTTGAATCTTGGCCATCCATTTTGTATGAGACTATATATACCTCATTGCCTCTCATTTGTAAGGGAGAGATTTTGTAGAATTGTTGGTATATGTTGCAGCTTTTGAATATAAATCATTGTTCGACTTGATGGTGATTTTTGTTTAAGTGTTGTCTTGCATTCAAGGTTCTCAATTCCTCCAAGTTGGATTAAAGTTTTAGATTAGAATTTGCTTTTCAAGTTTTGTTAGATTGAATAAAAGATTTGTTCAATGTATTTGTGTGGAATCCATTTATCCATACCACTAGCCTCTTGTTGATTGTAAGTGTGCCATGCATGGTCAACTAGAAATTTATGCAAGCTTAACTTCGATTATTATACGTCCATTGTTATGCATCAACATGGATGGTATCAATGTTTGATGGTAGTAATTTGAAAATCTATGAAATACACCTTAGATGATTGCACTAAGCTCGTGTCAAAATCTGTTCGACTTGATGGTGAGACCTTGCCTAGTTTGATTCCACTAAATTTGTTCATCATTTCCTACATTCCTAGGCTTAGAATAGATTTCCTAAACCCTATTCCCTTTTGCCATTTTTTCTTAGAAAGTCTTGTTAGAATTAAGTCAAGAACTACATTGCCAAATCCTAAGTTATCAGCACACCCATTCCATATTCATGATATATAAAGTTGATTCAAACAATTGTATAAGTCCCCAAGTGAAAACAGCAATTCACATCGACCATTGAGTTACTCACTCGTCAAGACCTGACTGTACAAACCTTGGAATCATTTTAGTTGATCTTATCCTTAGCATCTAAGGTGATTTTGTTCAAGAGAGGGTAAAGTACTTTGGTATTTTATTCTGATGCTTGCTTGTGCCTAAAACACATCAACACCATCCAAAATAAAATTAATTTAAAAGCAACTTGCTCAAAACCCTGCGCTTAAACCTATATGAATTTTGCACCCTAAAAATAAGATAAAAGCACCTAAAGGTAAATAAAAAAGGCGCCACACAAATCTGCTAAAAATAGTTCCCAAACTCTTCTTACAATAGATGTTGCTGGGCACAGCATTCATGCCTAAACAGAGCAGATTGAATTCACTAAAAAATTAAAAATATACCTAAATTTATTTCTGTTACTTGTATTGCTCAAAAAAAACCTTGAGATTAACATGACTTTAATAAAGATATAGTCTCTATTTGAATGTAAAAATGTCTTTATATACCTCAAATATACACACATTGCTTTTTTAAGAAAAAATATTATCCATTCATCAAATTTTTAAAAATATACTTCATTCTAAACACTAAAAATTGCTTTTCAATAATTTTACGAAAAATTAGGTGGGGAGCTCATTCAAGAATCCTGTTTTAGGAGTCCAACTTTAAAATTAACTAAAAGAGTTATTTGAAAAAATAAACATATAACAATTTTTAGTTCATTACACTTTTTAGTTTTTTGTTGATCTTGTGCACTTGTTTGAATCAATTTCCAATTTAATATAGAGCCTATTTGAGCATAATATTTATTAGGGATCCAAACTACAGACCCATGAGAGGAAGTAATAGGAATTTCTTGCAGCAGTGAAGAAGACTACAGACTGCATGGCAAAATCGATGGCAACCCCCCTAGTTGCAGGCCAGATCCAATGGCTCATCATTATGGAGAAATAATGGTAGAAGGGACAATCAATTTTTTGGTGTTTCTTCATTGAGGAGTTTGAACCAAGGTTTTCAAAAAGAATACTCTATTTTCTAAGAATCCCAAGGAGAAGGAATAGTACCGCTTGCCTGTCTCAGGGAAATTTTGTACCTTTGGGTGGCAAATCTGGATGGGTCCACTTTTTTAAAAAGAAGCATTAAAAATGCGCAGTGATTGCAAATTCCACTCCGGTGATCTCAATCCCTTCAGCAATTCTTCAAAAAGAGTGTCTTTTTATCATCTCATGCACTCATTGAGCATATGGGTATGAGCATTGGTTGTCAATGCAGTCAGTTCAAGATTGGGTATCTTCCTCTTGGAATCCCTCTCGCCCATATATTTTTGGCCAAAAGGGCATTTTGCTTTAGTCTTCTCAAAGGTGAAAATTTGAGAAAGCTCTTTCTTTAGTACATCCTCAGTTCAAAGGTTGGTCCATAGTCTTACAAAGATGGACCCCCTGATTTTTCAAGAGTTTTCTCATCTGAAAAGTCAAATGTATGGGTACACCGTACAGTTATATGTTCTCCCATAGGCATTTCGAGATACAGCCTGCTTGGAAGCTATACTAGAAATCTTGATCAGCCTCTTCCAATAAACATGTTATTGTGTCTCTCTAATGGGGCTTATGCACAAAAAATTGATTGAGGATAGACCTTTTCACTGTTTTGTTTGTCATAAGCTACGGCATGAAGCAAAGTTTTGTAGAAGGAATAAAAGTAGATTCATTGTTCAACACAACTCAATTACTTTGGAAAAGGGGAAACAGATTTGGTGCCCCAATGAATGTCTCAAGACTCAAAAAATCTTTCCTCAAAGCACACAACCAAGATTGGCCCAAATCAAATCTAAGAGAGCCCCCAAAATGGAAGGATTTTTTAGCAGCCTCTAAAAAGTATCAAAACCTCTTACAAAGAAATGTTTCTCTTGTTGAGAATGATCTTGGAATCCTTACTTCTCCTCCAAAAACTATTGGGGCAGAGTTTATACAGTTCAAGATGACCTTGGATGTTTCCTTGGGAATCTAGAATATGCAGCTACATTGAAAGAGCTATGAAGGATTCAAGAAACTCATCGATTTTCTTCTAAGGTTCATCCCTTAGTAAGAAAGAAGAGAGGCGGAAAATTTGAATCACCGGTGCTGAAGGAGAAGTTGAAAGAAACAGTAGAGGAAGTTACACAAAAGACTCCTGGTGGCATTCTCAAAAAACAAATCTAGAGAAGCAAAGATGGTAGTTCTCTAAACGAGAAATGAAAATGATATATCTTGAAATGTTAGGGGAATTAATGCCTCTACCAAAAGAAAACTAATCAAGAGCCATCTTCGAAAGAGCAATTTAGATTTTATTTTTTGTAGAAAACAAAATTATCTAAAGACGTTTTCTTAGGCTCCTCAATCTTCCTGGAAAAGCTACAAGGGTTTGGCAGTTGGACCTGAAAGGGCTTGAAGAGGTCTTTGCATCCTCTGCAGCCCTGCCTCTCTTCATTTGGAGTTCTGGGCTCAATCTTCAAATTGTATTGCTTAATAAATTTAATATATCAGATGTGTTTTGTTAATGTTTATAGCCCAACTAGTATGGTGAGAAAGAAAAGGTTGTTAAAGGAAATTTTGGGTCCACTTAAGATGTTGCAAGTTACGCAAGTTCTGTTGAGAGGAGATTTTAATGCAACTGTAGGGGGTATATATAAGTAACATGGATCCCAGCATCCTGCTCAATCCGAGTTTGATTTTAAAGATCTTATTGAAAAGAATCACCTCTTAGACTTGATTCTTAAAGAAGGGGACATGGTCAAGGAGAGGAGTCCAGTAATTTGGTAAAGAATAGACATGATGGAAAATTATCACACACACCACGTATTATCATGTAGTAATTGCATTTGAATTACATGAAGTATGTCTTCTGAGTGAATGATGGTGTTTGCTTAAAATCATTTTGTGTTGTTTTAATTAATATGAAAATGAGATTAAACTTGCATACCATGTTTGTAACTATGTATACCTTTGGTTTGATGATAGGAATATGTCGACTCTCTTGGATATGGATATTGTTATATTGGTTACATTGAAATACCCATACAAACGATGATATTTAAATGGATATTAAGCCAATATTGCTATGGAGGCTGATTTATATGAAAACAAAACTTACCCTTACAACGTATGCATTATGCACTTAAAATCAAATGTTACACTTCTTATTTACCACAGCATGCTTCTTAAACTCACGCTATGTTCTCATTCAAATCAATTTGGAAAGGCATGCAAAGCAATGTTGAACATATATGCTTATGCATCATAGCTATTAGGTATCGAACCAGCACATTAATACCAAACTTGACACATCATATTAGCTGTAGTAATGGAGAGATTATGCAGCCCTGCGCAGCTTCCAAACTGATTTTTTTATTTTGCAGACAATAAAAACAATAATCACTGCCAACCCTATTATATCTGTGGCTTGCCAAAAAAGCCACACCAACCTGCAGTATAATGCCTAGCATAAATGCGAGTTCTATTTTATATCTGCAACATTTAATCCTTAGCATGAATAGTTGATTACATTGGTTCGACCTGCACAAGCTTATACATAATGGCAAGAAAACAGTACTCAAAAACTGAAAAGACATTCAATGGGGCGCAATTCTTGGAAATTGATACCTTTGTTTAGGGAGAGGTTGATTTGATATAGGACCAGGACAGAAAAAGAGAAGACATCAGCATTTCTTTTATGCTCAGGCGGTTTTCAAAACGGAGGAAGCAGATAAGAGTTTCATTTTCGAAACAACAGCTAAAACATATTCAGGGGAAGCTTTTCTTTCTGAAAAATTGTTTTACCAGAAGGAAAGTACACAACTCCTAGGAGAGTTTTGCATTACTTAGTCGAACCTTCTGTAGTGCATTAGATGCTAATTCCAGTTGCTTCATTTTTCAAATCAATTGGCATGGTTCGAGAAGGGAATCTCTTGTTTATCCTTTAAGGACAGCATCTGTCATTGCTTTGGATACCTGGTAGCGCAAAAGGGGAAGGACCCACAATTTGGGTGGAAGAGAAGTACGGAGTGCACAGGTACGTAGAACGAACTGTAATGGAAATTAGTAATTACTAACAACTGTCTATCAATAAGAAATCACAAACACCTATATTTCTTTGCTAAATTTATGCACATGGTAATAGATCTGGGTGTTTTTATTATTATCTTAAAATATATATATGAGAGGTATTTTCTTCTAGCAATAAAACAAAATGTGGCTTATAGCTATCAATTGCTCCTGCATGAAAGATTCTAAAACCTGTTGTGATGTTTTCAGACATCACCCCATTGCAAATGGGGACCCCCACTTTTTGCTTTTAGGGTAGTTGTTTGCTTGGTTTGCATGGCTTGGCAGTAGTTCCTTAAGTTGTTAACCTTTGCTAGTGAGAGAGTACATGTCTTGTGAACGTCAAGGCTGAAAATTGCTAAAGCTTGTTAGGCCCTCAATGTTGTCCAGGGGGTGAAAATTGTCGTCAAGAGTTGTCAAAATCGCAAAATTGTCAGAAATGCTAGAAAAGTCGCGAAGTGTTGTTATGGCGAACTGTTGAACTGCAAGCTCAAGTGTAGGAGTGGAAATTTACTTGCGATTCCGTCAGGAATTGCAAGTCTTTCATGTTGGTCTGGCTTTAAAATGTTGGAGCAATCATTAGAAGTGTCAAGGAGTAACAAGAGAAATGGTCAGGATGTCAAGTGTCGGTATAATATTAAAGTTGTCAAGTAGTTGAGAGTGTTGCATTTGTGTTAGGATTTTTGCACTAAGGGGAGTATGGATCATTGCAAATTCTTCATAGATTCCAACTTTAATGTGCAAAATGCAAATTCAATTCAAAGTTTGTTGAGGTGTAGATCAATGCAAAAATGATTTGAGGTCCGACTTGTCAATGCAAAAGTGCCTAAAACTCCGACCTTGAATAGGAAAATGCAAAACTTGTTGTAACTCCAACTCAGACCAATGCAAAATTGTAAAATCTTCCTAAACTCCAACCTAGGTTGAATGGGGATTGCAAGACATGAAAACTCCGATCAGCATTTGGCATTGTGCAAAACAATGAAAAAATTCCGACCTGCTTTCACTCATTGCAAACATTTTACAAACACAAATCAGCATTTGGCATTGTGCAAAACAATTGAAAAATTCCGACCTGCCTTCACTCATTGAGAACATTTTACAAACTCCGATCTGCATTGCATGAGTGCAAAACCTTGTTAAAACTCCAACCTTACATGCCTTCAATGCAAGTTTTCTACAAAGTCCAATCTAGGTCTAAATCATTGCAAAAACTTCTAAAAATTTGACCTTAGGTAAGAAATTGCAAAATTTCCTTGTAGGGAATCTGCCTTGTGTTCGACTGCAAAATACTCCTAAAGCCCGACTTGCATGTGATTGTTGCAAGTGTCTTGTAAGGTCCGACCTCAACTTTGTGCAAAACTGAAATAAACTCCGATCTAGACCAATCAAGATCACAATCTAGATCACAAAACTTGAATAAAGTCCATTCTATGCCTGCAACATTGCAAAACTGAAATAAAATCCAACCTGACTTTGTGCAAAAACATATGAAAGTCCGACTTTGCAATGCAAATTTGAAAGATCCCAAATGGATCCTTTTGCTGTTGCTGCTGTAAATTCTTAATTAAACATACTATATTTTTGTAATTTTCCGGTGATCTTATAGAATAGACAGAAATTGCAGAAAGGGATTGTTTCTTTTTGGGTTTTGATGTTACAAGTAAAGTAATTGATAAATAGCAACAACTGTGAAATAAAACAGTAAACAATGTTCATATGTCAGAACACTTAAGCAATCTGAAAATACTGCTAATCATACCAGGCAAATAACCTAGTTTTGTATTTAGCAAGAATCCATACATTTATTTGGAGTTGTTCTCAATCTGGATTGATGCCAGATGGAGGAATATTACTAGCAACGAACAAGGAAGACCAAATAAGTTGAATACAACCCTTCAAGCCAACATACAAACAAGGCGTGGTTGCAAAAAAGGCGTGGAAGCTGCTGCAAATCACGTGCCAGCTGAAATAGACCAGCCGCCTTGTTGAAACCCCCAATATGCACGTTGAATCTTCAGGCCAAGAAGATGTATCTTCTACCTCTGACAATCTCTGTGCAATCCTGGATAAATCCACTGTCAACTCTTGCTGAGGGCTACGTCCCAGCAAGCTCAGACCTGGGGTTTGCGTCCCAGACCAAAATCACTCTTCCAGAGCAATTCCCAAATTCGCAAGTTTCAAAATGATCAAAGATGCTATCAATTAGGTTTTCATCTCTTTATAACTCCTTTCCCTTTGCAAGTCAAACCCTAAAGAATAATAAAGCTTGCGCTTTATAATTAAAGTGACACTTTCCCAATTATGGCGTCAAAATATAGAAAAATATCACTTTATTGTGAATAAATAGCTTCAAGCATCCAAAAAGACTCTGGGAGGTGAGAATCATGTAGCAAAATTCAAGACCTTTCCAACGAGCTATAACACATAGGCATATCAAACCAGATGAAACCAAAAACCCCTTATTACTCTAAAATGGCTATATACATAGCCTTATTTTAATTTATTTAAACGCTAACTTAGGAAATATTTAAATATATTAAAACATTTCCATAGATCCAATCATAGCCCAAAATAACCAACCAAACATGAATCTGACTTTGTCACCTGTCTGTGAGTGATGCCGGACAAGATGGGCCAACTGGCAATCCCATCCCTAAAATCTAGGGATGCTCCTAGAAACTAGGAAATACACCCAATCTTCATGAAACCGAAACCATGGTATGGTCTCGTGGAACCTCAAATATGGAAACTGCCACAACCTCCTAAAAAGTAGGGAATCTCCCTAAAAAGTAGGAACCTCTCTCCAAACACCTGTAACTGCTCAAAGGGATCCTGCTCTGCTCCTTGGTCCCCCAGGTGGTCATTCAATCAACTATCAGTTCTCCCTGAAAAATAGAAGACCTAGTCTGAAGGTCCGAAACGGCTCACAGAGCCCCTGCAAAGCTCCATGACCCTCAGAATGAGTCCCCTAACCATGTCGTTGACCTACAGGAACTCGAATGGTAGGTCAACCCTTGCTCATCTCATGTCACCTAGAAAAGGGGACATTACAAAATTCAACTTGAACTCCACCTTGATGCAAAACTTCACAAAACTCCGACCTGCTTGATATAGGGTTTGCAAATCATGTTAAAACTCCTACCAGCTGATGCAAAACTTCACAAAACTCCGACCTGCTTGATATAGGGTTTGCAAATCATGTTAAATCAGTGGACCTTGTAGAGCAAGTGAAATCAGACTTAAAAAGAAAAAGAAAAACAGACCTGAGGATTAGATTTCAGATCAATGTTTTAATTCAGTATGTGTTTGTTTTGCAGGTCTGAAGCAAGAAGATTTGGACTTGAGGCATGAAGATAAGAAGATGTACAAGGAGAAAAGACAACATTAATAATTAGCACACTTCAAGAAAGGATATAGGAGACAAGATCCACACATTCAAGATGATTGCGAAGAAGGGTGCAGCTATGACAGAGGTGAAAGTTCAAGATGACAAAAAGGTTAAATTTGTTGAAAATGTAGCTAGGTCATATCCCTTTGATTGGGCCGACCTAGCTTGGTAAATTTTAATGTGGCCTTCGGCCTTAAAATTTATTGTGTATGGGCCTATTTGGGATATTATGTAATTTGATTTAGGGCAGGCCCTATTTGGGCGAGTTACATGTGTAACTTGTAAACACAAAATAGGTCAAGACCTATTCATGTAACTTGTAATATCATATGAAAGGCATTTGTATTTAATTAAAACTTGGCGCCAAAATTAAATAAGGCCGAACAAGGTTTAATGTAGACTTGAATTCATATATATGTGAGATGACTTGAGGATCACAAGTCATCAATCTATCAAGCGAATATTTCTATCTCTGCTATGTGCGAACTACCTAGCAGCGATCAGCATCTGCAAGTTACTTCTGCATTCTTCTAAGGCAGCGAATTAGACCTCTCAGTCAGCGAACTGTCCTCCTAACTGGGCGAATATCTTTAAGGTCTGCCGAAGTTGTTCTAAGGCTGCCAAACCTGCTCAGGCTGCCAAATCTGCTACAGGGTATCGAATTCTTGTACTAGGGGCGATTCCATCAAGTCTGATCGGAATTGTAAACTCAGATAAGTTACTTTGTGTTATGCCCTAGAAGGATTAAATTGTAATCTGGTTCTGCGCCTATTAGTAATCAGATCTGAGTTATTCTTGCTGGGTTTTTCACCTCCAAGAGGGAGGTTTTCCCAGGGCACTGCTGTGTTCTTGTGTGTTATGCTGTTATGTGTTTATTTTACCTTGCATTCTTATTTTCTGCTAATTTCTGCTAATCTGATTACCAAAAACTAACAAAATTGAGTGCAAAGCTAATCAGGGATCAAAGTCACTCAAGAAGGCCAAGGCAATCAAGAGGAAGGCTTCATGATGATAATAACATGGGCACCATATCAAGAGGAAGGCTTCGTGATGATAATAACAAGGGCGCCAATCCACGATGTTCTTGCAATCCCATCCACAAATCTTGCAAATTACAAGTGCACTCAAAGAATGCAATCACATTCAAGGCCCACAAAGTGAAATTGCCTGAGTCAAAAAGGATAGAGAGCAGAATTGCTTGTCTCTCTTGCAATCACACAAAGAAGTTCGAGTGTAGTGCACAACTCTCTCCAAACTCCACTATAATGCGCAATTACTCAAAAGAACTACAAAGCAGTACGCCAAGGAGGTGATCCTGGTCAAGAACTTCATGCACAAGAGGATCAAGCCTTGACATCATGATGAAGGCAAGAAAGAAGAAAAACAAAATCAAGAAGTGCATCTTGAGCAGATAGTTTCAGAAGAGTTAATCAAAGTTAGATTATGCAATTTGGGAATATATGCCATCACTTTCATGAAAGCTACATGAAGATATTGAGTATCAAGAGATAATGTTTGTGATGAAGTATCAGGTCTACAAGGTGTGCAGGCTGAGGTGGCACCTGATCATCATCAACCATTCAAGTTGTGCAACATTGGGACATCCAAGTTAATTGAACCTGACTCGTTCAAGGATGGAGAAGGTGACACATGGCACTTCATCAAATATTATTTTATGTAACTACCCTCAATTCCTAAAGTTTGACATTCAAAGTTGGATATGTGTCCTAAATATTGTAATTATTTCATTGGCCAAGGAGGAGTTTGTTGTGACAAACCCTAATTTGGGTTTCTATTGTATAATCTTGTCCATTGATTTGAGAATCGATTTGGGCCATTCATTGTAATTGGGAGATCTCATCCATTGATTTGAGAATCAATTTGGGCCATTCATTTGTAAAGGTTAATAGTAGATATTTAGAAATCAGAAGTAGAGTAGAGTAGGAGAAAAGGAGATTGTTGCCAAGACTTGTAATAAAATATTTTCTTCATTGAAGTTATGGTGAATTTGGTGTGCTATTTCAAATTGTTGCATGACCTCTACTTCTCATAGCATAGATATTAATTAGATGAATGGAGGATCTTATTGTTGATGAATGGTGAACCTAATGTTCATACCACTTGGAGTTTGTTGATTGCAAATTGCAGTGTGTGGTTAAAGTGAACCTGATTAAAGCTTTTAATCACTATATGCTCATTGTTTGTAATGTTGGTGTGCATGGGTGATATGAAAATCATTCACTCATCCTTAGGAGATTGCACCATCTTTGTGTGGTTGTTCTCGCATGGCAAAGCAAAGCTTGGTTTGGTGTCACCGATTCAACAATCATTTCCTTCTTAGGATTAGTATAAGCTTTCTTAACCCTTATCCTCTTTTGTCTTTTATTTTCCAAGTCGAGTAGTTAGATCCTAAGTTCCAGCAAAGTTCAAACAAAACATAAGTCATTCTGATCCCGCACCCCAAGTGGTGGGAGACATCAGCATGGGAACGATATCCGCTCCCTTGTGATTCCAACAAAATCACATCAATTTCACTTGGTCTATCCCAAGCATTTAAACCACATAGTTCGCATTGTAAACATTGGAGTTGCTTTGATTGATCACTTGGTTTAGCATTCAAAATTTCTTTGTTCAAGAGAGGATAGAATACCTTGGTATATTATAATTTATTATGTGTTTGAGGTGCATAAAAAACACATTAACAAAACCTTTTTGCCAAACCCACTTTTGCTTATATCCTGCAATAATCGCATTCTTAAAATTGCATCTCTTAATGAATTCTTGTCTTTGCATTCATATCTATCAGGCATGATAGCGAAACTCTTTAATTTAAGGAATTATGTCAGTCTGTGTTTTGCCCTGTCTTTTCATGTGAAAATTTCCTCTCAGATAGTGAGACAAATCTTATTGTTTACTGGTACAACTAGTAAATTAAATATAGAAAATAACAATGTACATGACAATGCATACCAGACACGGCAGTAAAATATATCTTTATTCGCATATGCAATCATTACAGAGAAGAAGACCAAAGATGGTCGACCAAGGATTACAACAAATCCGACAATACCATCCCCCTTCCTTGGCAGTACACAACATATTTAAAGGACCCGACGGTTGCCGAGAGGTACACAACCGTCAACCAACCGACACATAACTACCCGAGACTGACAACCCACTCAATACAATTAATTAATATATTGTCGGATAACAAATATTATCAAATATAACAAGAAGGAATTTATGCCGACAACATCATCCCCCCCAAAAGAAAAGTCGCCTTCCAGACGACAAGCAAACATCAAGTGATATTCGGGAAGACTAACGACAGACAGTGACTTTGATTGGACAACCCCAACTTGTAGTGTACCTGCCAAATCAAATGGGGGTTTGGGGGCAACGCCCCCAACGGGGTCAAGGGGCAACGCCCCTTGTGAGGATCTGGGGACAGCACCCCTAGCAAGGTCAAGGGGCAGAGCCCCTTGCGGGGTCGAGGGGCAGAGCCCCTTGCGGGGTCGAGGGGCAGCGCCCCTTGTAGGGTCCTAGGGCAACACCCCCGCCGCCAACACCAAATTACAACCTTCAAACCCACACGGAACTCCATGGTGTGCATCAATTTTCTGCTTTTTTAAGACGTGAGGAACGAGGCCAATGAAGTCAAAATTCTAATCAAGGCATATTCTCCCGTACGAGTATTGTGTTTTCTGACTTGTTCTCCTTCCATATGGGCTTATCCTCCTTGCGTACAAACTTGTTCTTTTGTACAAGCTCGTGCTTCTCTCTTGGTTGTACGATGCATAGGTGTGTGGCTTGGGACTCCCTTCATCCAACTCAACACTTCCACCGTAAGGTACGATACTTCCATTGTACGACTCAAGAATTATCTCGTATAGTGCAACTCTTCCTTCATACGGCCTAGCAATCCTTGCATACGGTTCAACTTTTCTCTCCCACGGTGCAACTCTTCCTCCGTACAGCCTAGCAATCCTTACGTACGGTTCAAATTTTCCTCCGTACGGCATGTTTATGGTTTTTATGTACAGCTTCTCCACACTCGCACATACAATGTACTCACATACGGCCTTCTCTTCTTCACGTACGATATACTTATGGGTTTTCTATACGACCGCCTCCACACTTGCTCGTACAGCCACACAACTTTTTGAGCGTAGCACCTACTCACTCGTACGGATTGGCCTATGGGTACCAACAGTACGGGGTACGGTATCAATGCTCTGCAATTTGGCTCCCTTGACCGTACGGATCTCTAGCACTTTGCTTCTCTGGTTTGTATGGTGTAGCTGGGGCTCTTAGCTTCGTGTGGTAACCTCATCACGTCAACGCAACCTGGACTCTCAAGAGACAACTTGCTCTTGTCTGCTCTGAACCGTACGGCGTACGGTATGGACTTAGTCAATCATTCGGCAACTTTACTCTTCGCGTATGGTGACAATTCTTCAAAAGCTTTACTCTTGGCGTACAGTGACAATCCTTGGGCAACTTCACTCTTGGTTCTTGTGGACCGTATGCTCCATGTACTCTCGGCTCTTGTGGGTTGTATGGTCAACTTACTCTCAGCTGATTTGAACCATACGGCTGAATTACTTTCGGCTGATGTGAACCGTTTAGCGTATAGTATTAACTTCTTTGGGGCATCTCCACCAGGCTCTACAGCATCCAATTTATGATCCTCGCCCTGTGAATCTTCTTCGTACACCTTAGATACTTCCCCATTCACACTCGACGGCCTCTATTCATACAGTACAGGCTCACTTGGCAATTGTTTGTACAGCCCAGACACACCAACATTGGATGTGCATAGATGAATATCATACGACAGACTTTGCACTTCCTCAATTAGGCCAATTTGTAGCATGTTACAGTCGGGGTGGAAGACTTCATAATCCTCCATCTACCAGTGAAATAATCCATTAAGAGAACTCGTCTCATCCTCGAGAAATCTTCCAGTTTGAGCACCCTGTCAGCGTTGGGTTTCATGCCTTTCCTTCCTCTGTCCATACCTAACTCTCCACCCTTAGACTCAGAGTCTAAGGGTGCCAGTTCTTCACTCACCGCCTGGTTTCTCAAGTCAATGGCGTGCTTCCTCTTGTCACTCTCGATCGAAAGTGTTTCACTTCCAGTTATGATTCACCTTGGCAGTAACCAACCGTCCCCTCCTGAGGAATGCGTCGTACACCTTCTATAACCGGATGACTACAAAGTCCAAGATAAAATTTTGTGTCCTGTTGGTGTTTGTTTTATCATCTAACAAACATTAGAATAAGATACCCAAAGATATTCTATACTCTCTTGAAAAATCACTACTGATTCCAAGGTCTATATGTGTGAACAAGCGACTTTAGTGGGATAGCTACTCGGGTAATCTTTGCTGAAAATCTCAAGGGGGACTTACGTTTACAAATGTCTTTCAAGCTTCCGGACTTGGATAGATTTATCAATTTTTGGCTCTTTCTCTTTTTTTTGGATTTTCCAAGATTTAGACTTTCAAAAAGGGAAAAAGGGATAGGGTTTCAGTAAGCTGATCTAATCCTACAAATTTTGGAGACGGTATTAACTAGGTGTTCTCGGGAAACCGCACTTTGCTTTGCCACACTGAGGACAACTACATAGAGCGGGTGCAATCTTCAACAGGTTGTGCTTATGATCGAAATGTTGGCATGCAAAGGGGATAGGCTCAGACTAACTTTGCACAGTGAAACGGAAATCATCCATTCACCAAAAGTATGAGCAGAGATACACCGTCAATTAACACTTATCAAATCCTTCATTCAATTCTAGCAACATAAAAGCAAATCTAAAAAAACTTTAAATAATGTGTTGAGGAAATTGAAACAATGCTAATCACTCAAACAACAGTGATTACAAAGCCTTAAGAGAAAGCGCACATGCAATTTATTATTTGAAAAATGACCTTCATACAACAATATATCAAAAACCTCACACTCCAAATGAGAGGAGGTAGTCTTATATAGTTTTTTCAGAAAATAATGAACAGCCGAGATCAAAACAATGATCAAGGGCCCAGATTGAAAGCTACAAACCCTAATTAGGGTTTCCCAAAACTAACTACCCTCGACCAATGAGAAAATTACATTTGGGACACTTGTCCTTCTTGCTAAATATGAACCATCAATGAAAATAGAAGGTTGTTGCATTGTGAAGTGTGCCCTTCTAGAAGCTTCTAGATAAGTCAGGTTCATTGAACGTGGACATGCTGACTTGGAGCAATCTAATTGGTCGAAAGATGACGAGGCGCCACCGCATCGTGAGTCACTCCTAATCTTGTCGAGGCGATGCAGGAGCAGGTACGGGAGCTGGCTCTTGTTCTCTTCTTATCTCAACATTGATACGTGCGGCAATTTCTAGCTTCGCGTCAAGGATAAAACACATGCGATGCCAATCTGGAGTGTTTCTTTTCACTTCCCACGCCAAGCTGTACAATTTTGTGATAACGTGCTCTTGTTCGTCGCTGAAATCCAAGTTTGGCTGAAGTATTGGACGAGGTTCTCTGCCTGGTTCAAGAGGAATGATTGGCAAGCCCATGAAGCTCAAAAGGAAAATTGTTGAATTTCTTAGAATAATTTCTTGTTGACGAATCTATGCTTGCTTCTTCGTGGCCCCAATTTATGTTGCGTGAGAGGAGGGTGAAAGCTCTAGATAACCCCTTGCAAATATGAAATGATAGGATCAAGTTGTTCAGACATTCACTGTGATCATGCCCTCCTTCTTGATACCCTGAAATTTGGAGAAGAATTTCTCCATGCCTTCATCATAATTGAGGAAATTGGAATTTTGTTTGTGAAACATTTCCCATACTTAGCCAAATTTTGGCTATCTTCACACTCGGATGAACCTTGCTCGTGAACTTGTCCTCAATCCTCCGTTTGGCTTGAAACTCCAACTGCGATCTCTAAGATGATCCTGCTTCTACTACCATCTGCGACCTGCAAAACCAAAGGAAATTAAGTTAAAAATCTATCTTTTAGTGCAAAGTTTCGAAGGTTAGATGGCAGAATGCTTTGATCTTCCGATTTCTCAATACTTTTAACTTTGAAACAAGCTGTGAATACTTAGAAGGTCGTGCTTGAAAGAAAGAACGTTCAATCCAAAATGGTCCTCTTATCAAAGTTTTGGATAAACCCGATAAAGAGACCCCCAATACACTCAGAAAATTTGAGAAAATTGATAAGTCTGCCCACCAATCAACTTCACCTTTGACAGAAATGAGAATATAGAAGAAACAAAACTCGAAAAACTTGAAAGTTCTGCCTTCTATTAGTTGATTGAACTCCAAAATCTGCAGATACATTAAAACTCCTCCAAAAGTTCGCTCAAGCTGCAAGAGATCACCATGCAACACCTCCAATCTGCATTAAAACTTCTTAAAAACCCTCAGACCTGCAAGAAGCTTGCTTGAAAATGCTCTCACTCTTCACAAAATTCGAACTCTTGTTGTGTAATAATGAAAGGAGAAAAATCTTATTCGTATTAGAGTTGGTTTTCACAATTAGAAACATGCAGATATCCTTCCAATTCATGTTTCTAAATCAGCTTCAGTCCTGAATATTCATGGAGAAAGTTTCTATTTTAGTCTTTAGTTGGCTTGTCATCTCTTCAAGTTCGAAATGTATGGCGGACTTTCTAGCTCATGGATGGCGGAGTTTGAGCAACACATGGCACCAAGGCATCAAGAAGGCGGACTTTGAAGAAGAGTTAGGCACTTCAACCTGCAGCAAGGCGGACTTTAATAGGTAAGTGGCTCTAGCATAGGGCGAACTTTGGTTCTTTCACGACATCATGGCTAAACACTTGGAAACTTTCCTAATCCATTGCTATGTTGTTAAGCGGACTTTGCAACACTTGAGAGCAATTGTGCTTGCTACCTAAAGGCGGATTTTGAATACCTCCTTGCACCATGGCCAAACTTAGAAACTTTTCTTCATTTCACATGGCGGATTTTGATGATACCCTTGAAACTCCATCACACAAGGCGGACTTTCTATACCTCTTGTCATCACTCTTGGCTGCTCCATCATAATGCTTGGGCAGACTTTCTTGAAGACTTGGAGCTCAACCACAAAGAGGGCGGAGTTTGAGGGGTACACTTATCATGGCAAACCTTTTTGGAGTCCATTTCCAATATTCATACTTCCAAGGGCAGACTTTGTTCAACTTGATACCTTTGGCACATGAAGGTGGACTTTGTGAGTCTTACACACCACTTTGCTTCATCCATAGGGCGGACTTTTGAAGACCACAACTTGGGCGGACTTTTTCCTTTTTCACTTCATATGCCTTCCTTCTAGGGCGGACTTTTCAAGCATCTCTATCATCATGCATGGGTAGACTTTCTAGGCATCTTCATCATCATGCATGGGTAGGGCGGAGTTTTGAGAGGCTTCACCAAGTAGGGCGGACGTTTTAGAGGTATGCAACTTGGGCAGACTTTCTTCACTTCAAGCACCACATACCAAGGCGGACTTTTGATCTCTCCTATCATAACATTCACCATTACACATTGATTAGCCAGACTTAGAGATTTTTGAAAAGAAACTTTAAAATTTTGACAATTTCTTCAATTTTAACCAGATTAACTTGAAATTTGAAATCCATACTCAGGCAAACCATCTGAAGCATCATGACCCCTAAAATATAGGAACTTAGCTTTTTAGGTCAAAACTTGAAAATTTTCGATCGTGATCGAAGTAGGTCAGCAGTACCAGTGCAAACCCTAGGTCCCCACTTTGAAAAAGCAAAAAGCATGCATGCCTAAAAAATAGGAAAACTTTCTAAAAATAGCCATATCGGGAATCGGGCTAAAAATGGCAAAAACAAAACTTCCTAAAAAATAGGAAAAAGCAAAAAAGCAAACTTTCTAAAAATAGAAAGTTGTCCAAATTCGTTCAAATCAATTGCGTTCTTCGTCCTTTGGCCTTTTTGGGCACTTTGACGGTATCCGAACTCTGTTATCACTTGGCTTGCAAAAGCTGTCTTTCAATCTCTAGGACTCGAACCGTTCAAAACTGAGCAAGGCTTCGCAAAACTGAAGCAGAAGGCCACGGGAGACTAACAAAAACCCTAGAAAGCAAGAAAAAGGGAGGGTCCCTATTTGCAATGGGGTGATGTGTGAAAAAGGTCACAACATGTCCCAATCATTACTTTTTGTCCCATCAATGTTCCCAACGGCTGGATGCCATGTTGGTCCGCACCTACCAAGTGGAAGCTTGGCGGCCAAAGATTTGGCTTCCCCAAACATTTCCACGTGTCTTCTCGTAGTACGTTAAATCCCGAGCCTCCATCAACAATGGTGTTTGTCAACTTCTTCCCCATTATTTCCATCTCGACGACCATCGGCTTCCTCCTGATGCTCAGCATCAACAACATTGGATCACTGGACTCATACCCTTCAGATGATGGTTTTCCCGTCTGTTCCTCCTTGTGTGGCTTACATTGTTTCTAGATAACTATGTCGTCACTGACTGTATTGGCAATTGCCATTCTCAGTTGCGGCATAGTTTGAAGGTCTGCCACCGTGATGGGTACGGTTGTTTGTAGCACCTGTCGGACTATGTTCTTCTCTGACTCCCACAATGACATACTTGCAGTTCCATTGGAAGTTACTCGTTCCTTCGCCAACACTTGTTCTACTTCGTCTTGTTCCCTTTCCGTACTAGAGTTTGAATACATCGCCTTCTTTGTTTGTGCTCTTGTGATTGCTAAAACTGCGGCCTCTTGTTCCTCCACATCCAGCATATTGATACCCTTTTGATTCGAGCAGTTGGTGTCTTCATGGTCACCTGATCCACACCATTTGCACAATAATTGTATGTTGTCTTTCTTGTTATGGCAGTCTCTCCCAAAGTGTCCCCATTCACTACATTGTCGGCATTGTATGGTAGGACGTCCTCTAGAGTTGTACTATATTTGGTTTCGCCCTCGTTGATTTCCATAACCACTTGGCGATACAATCTGTGATTTCGATGGGCTGGACTCTCCCTGTGTGAAGAGTACTTTGTACTTCTCATCTTCAAATTGTACAAGCACTCCTTGATTGAATGCCCCTACACTTGGCAAATTTCACAAAACACATTTCTAGGACAATTACCTTTCGTGTGCCCCTCCCTTTTGCACTCAATACACTATAGTTCATTACCTTCTTTGTTGGTTCCTTTCCCAGCCTTCAATTCTTTCATCATTCTCAACATATCCTCTCGAAGGGCTCGTACGGTTTTGGATTCTTCGTCACTGCTACCTTCAGTGCTCTCATCATCATCAATCTTCCTCTTCTCTCGGGAGGAGGTTTTATTTTCACTCTCGATGTCCATCGCTCGATTGTATGCATCGGCGTATGAGGACGAAGGCACTACTTTCATCTTCTTACGCAGTGAGGGTATCAATCCCTCTGTGAACCACCTCTTCTTCAACCCGTCAACTGGCTGGTTCTCCATCTTGTTCAACAGTTCTTTGAGCCTATGGTTGTAAGTGCTTACATTCTCATTTTTCCCTCGCTTAGTATTATAGATTTCAGCCACGATCTCATTATCATCCCTCAAGAGTTTGAATTTCTCCTGGAACGCCCTCTTCAGATCACTCCATCTAGTCTTGTGTTGGGCGTCAAGGTTTGTGTACCAGTCAATGGCGATCCCCCGAAGGGTAGCAGGAAATGCCTTCAGCCAGTAGTCCCTGTCATCTTGGCCATTTGCCTCCCAAATGGTTATGCATGTTTTGCAATGTCATACTGGGTCCTCCGACCCGTCTCCCGTGAACTTTGGCAGTTTCTGCTTCTCCTGGGTGTTCAACATTGTTTTCACTCGGAAGGTATGTGTGTATTCACCTTGTGTGCCGGACCTAGGTGGACTGTTTCGACCACTACGTTCTGGTGCTTTCCCTGCACTCTTGGCCACGCAGGCGTCCACCTTAAGCGTCCCCAACACTTTGAGTACTTCCAGGTGTGTCGGACCTAAGTGAACTGTTCCAACCACTACGTTCTGATGCTTTCCTTGCACTCTCAGACACGTGTGCGTCCTCTACACGTCCACCTCTAGCATCCCAACACTCCGAGTACTTCCAGGCTTTGACTCATCTCTGTGCTCCCTCCGGCCGAGGGTCGACGGATCACCTAATCGCTTGGTCTTGACCACCCTGTGGCCTCTTCTCACCTTTGACGGGATCTACAAACATGAATCACTCAAGGCTGACCCGATTTCTTTTAAGGCAACGGCGCCAAAATGTTTACTGGTACAACTGGTAAATTAAATATAGAAAATAACAATGTACATGACAATGCATACCAGACACGACAGTAAAATATATCTTTATTCACGCATGCAACCATTACAGAGAAGAAGACAAGAGATGGTCGGCCAAGGATTACAACAGATCCGACAATACCGTCCCCCTTCCTTGGCAGTACACAACATATTTAAAGGACCCGACGGTTGCCCAGAGGTACACAACCGTAAACCAACCAACACATAACTACCTAAGACTGACAACCCACTCAATACAATTAATTAATACATTGTCGGATAACAAATATTATCAAACATAACAATAGGCAATTAATGCCAACAACACTTATGTTTTATTTTGATCTCTTCAATGCACAGCAAGGTGGACTACAGTATCTCAGCTTAGAATAAGCTAATCTTCCTTCTCCTAGGCTTCTGAAATCAAGCAAACAATCCAGCGCTGCTATTCGTATTAATCCCATTAACCATTTCTTACCCCTCCACCATTTTGTCAAACTGGAAATATTATTCCTTCCTTAAGGCTTTCTAACTTTAGACTCTACCATTACTTTTTAGCCTGAAAACTTTAACAAGCATATCACTATAGAAAGAGAGAGTGCAAATAAGTTTATTGATATTAGTTCTTAAAGTTGTGAATATGAATTAATTATATGGTCTTGTTAAAAGAGTAAATAAAATTGTGCTAGATAATGATATTTCCATCCTACATATGTTTATATACATTTATATGTGTTCGCTTTCTACAAAAAGTAGCAAAATACATATTGAAATAAAAGATCTCAATGTAAACCTTAAAGGAAGATATAGTGTATTAAAATATTAGGTCAATTTTTTTATGGGAATACTTTGTGAGTTAGTGGAAAACGTATCTCATTATAGACTTTGATTCTCAACCTATCGTGTGGATAACTAATCTAACTTATAATTATCTTTTGAAATAATAGATACGTATGAATTCGTTGACGATTGTTATTGTTCCTCTTTTCATTAGAAGCATAAAGATAACATTTTCAATCCTCATAGGTGCTAGGTTAAAGAATGTTGATGGTTATGAATATAAACATTATTTAATACTTAGATACTTGTATATGAATAGGACTGGAATAGACCACCAAATATCTAGTTTTATCTATCATGCATATCATTCTAACCCTTTCTCTTAGAACTCTCTTAGCCATATGATATTCCCTAAAGGAAACCATGTCATTGGTTTGTGTCCTTGAAATAATTTAGGATAGCTATGATCTCTTATAATGGTTGAGTATTATTCATAAAGAGACGGGATATTTAATAATTAGATTATTTATTTAATTACTAGGAAAGGTATTTTAAAACTGAATGCAACTATTATGTGAGTGTGAATTCTTATGAATCCTTATTAGCCTAACAAGAAATGTGAGGGCATGCTTGTAGAATGTAATAGGCCTTATAATAAATAACAAACAATAGATTGAGATAACTATAAAACCCAACAATAGAAGCCTCTTGGCTTCAATTAAGAATAGAGGTTATGTGTGAGATTCCATTGATATTGAAATTACTATTCTTGAGGCCTTTGGGCCAAGATGTTGACTGAATCATATTTTTGTTATCATTAATTAGTTTTGTCATTAGAATGTATACACATGTTGCAAGGTGTGTGCCCTTGGTCTCCTTGTTATGTGCAACGCAGCGCTCGGGTTTGTGACATGGCTTAACTGCCTCCTGTGGATTCTATAAGTCTAGTGGTTGTATCGGGCATTAATAGGTCAATCTTTTGGTGCAACAACAACCGCACTTGTAACAAGTGGTATCAGAGCTTGGTCACAGGTTCAAACCCCTCGCTTGCACTAGGGGGATTGTTGCAAGGTGTGCGCGCTTGGTCTCCTTGTGTTGTACAACGCAGCGCTCGGATTTGTGAGATGGCTTAACTGCCTCCTGTGAATTCTATAAGTCTAGTGGTTGTATCGAGCATTAACAGGTCAATATTTTGGTGCAACGGCAAGCGCACTTGTAACATACACATACATATGCATCTACATTTATATATGTATATATTTTTATACATTCATGTGATATACCTTCTTTAATTAATATTTGCATATTCTTTTAGATGATGGAATCTCTATTATTTATGTATGCTTAATGAGATGTGAATTTAGTTACCATTGCCTTAGAAACAAGATGATTTATGAATATTCTTATTTGAAGTTCAGCTTAATCAAGTAGATTCCTTCTTGCATGAATGATAGTGCATTTCTCATCTTGCATATGTGATGACTCTGTCTTCATTTAACAAAGTAGATGCTTCTCTTTGTGTGTGTGTTTGGGTTATAAATTCCAAGAAAGAGTGTCAAATATGGGTGAACAAAGAAGGATGATCCTCTTTTTGGAAAAATCCATGATTTTAGAGTGCTTTGGCTAAAGCCTTGTTCATTGAAATAGATGAATTAGCCTAGCAAAATTATTCATATGTTTCTCTTCCATATCCTGATAATAGGACGTTGCCTTTCGTTATTACAAATGCATGTAGATGTATCAGCTTGCACCAAGGTTTCCATCTTGCCATTGTTTCCAAGTAGTTAGGCTCTTTGTGCAAGGTCAATGGTCAATGGTTCTTCGTGTCATGAAGGACTCCGAAGAAGCATATCTTTGTGGTTGGATAGAAAAGCACCTAGGCCATGTTCCGATCCTCGATTTGCAGATGTTCGTGTGGATCGATAACAACTAAGGATGATTGATATAAACTTATTTTTATCATCATTGTATTTGTACTTCTTAGTTATATTATTGATATTAATGGCATGAGAGCCAATGTATATGTGCTATCACCTAGAATAAGCACTTAAAACTTCAAATTGTATGTATGATATTATGTGATTATGGAGTTATTGCTTTGATTAATGACTTGATGATGTTAAATGTGTATTTAGTTTAATTTGTGAAATATTAACTTTGAGGACCTTACAAGAGATATTTACAACGGTGGTGTATCAAGACCTCTATTATTTCAATGGCAAAGTTCAACAGCCCTTGGAATTGCCTTTTATATCGTAGGTAGACATAATTGATATGGAGATTAAACTATCAAAAAAAATTGATGGGTTTGAGAGAATAGTACCAAAGCAGCTAGAGCAAAAAACTTGCATGTTGTCAAGATTAAACTAGACATGGACTCTGCTGCAGAGGATAGCACAATGCCAAAGCAAGTTCAACCAGATTTTGCAAGTTAATGTATAAGGATGAGAAGGCTATAGATAAGGCACAAAAGCATAGTGCCTCAGTGTGCCAAAACAAGTATAGCGACAAGACTCTAACTAAATGTGTTGCACAAATTCCACCCTTATGCATGTAGACTTAAGGTTCTTTGAGGATAGTGAAGTGGAATCAGATGGGGGTATGGCACTTTGCCTATTCATACAATGAGCATATATGTTGGCACCCCATTTGATTGTGTCCAAATTTTCTTGTCATAGCCCCCTTATGCACTTTGGCCCTTATTTAGCCCATCATTTACAACCAATCTAATAAATTTTCCTAATGGCTCTCTTTTGGTCAAAGTTTGCATAATTTTTTCTCTTAGCCATTCCCCACGTTCTCTTTAGATATTGGAAGTTATAGAAAGTCCAAAAATTCAAAGTGTAGGGATTTTGTTCAAATGCCAAAGACTATGTTAAATGTTAGAACTTCAAAGTTTCCCATCCTAAGATACCTTTCTTCCTTGTCCTTCTCGAAGTTACATACTTTCTCCTACAAGCATGCTTTCCCTCTAGCACCCAGACTATAACACTTTACCATTTGGAATTGTTGTTTCAGTCATTCCTTTACCTACATACCATATGGTATGAGTTCTTTGGTATGATTGATCCCAGACCTCTGACTATTCCACTTATGTATTTTATTGGAGTCACAGATGTGGGAATAACTTTAGCACGATACTTTAGGGCATGGATTATAAAGTATTCTCAAATCTTGATTCTTGACATCCCACTATGTTATCTTATCAAGTTTGCGAGTTTGGATTCGTTCTTGTCAAACACTACCAAATGCTGAGAAGGGAGGGGGTGCGGGGTGGAGGGTGAACTAGCATATGCCATATATTAAAACTTAACCAATTTAATTGCTCAATTATCATTTACCACATTTGCAGAAATAAAGAATTGAAAACACAAAAGCAATCACACATGAACACCAAGATTTTTACGTAGAAAACCCAATGAGGAAAAAACCATGGTGAGAACTATCTCACTATATGAAGAACAGGGTACAATGTTTAGGCTTAAGGCCAAGGAGTTCACTGCCCCTGATGTAGACTAAGGCACACAACCTTAGGGCAAGATACAAAAAAATTGCGCACAATGAAGATCACTTTTTCAAGGCAAGATGCATTAAAAATGAAAGAGATACATCAACAGGATTAAACTATAGTCAATTGCATCCACTGATATGCTGATTATAGTTCTTTGTTAAAACAAATCTAAAATTGCCTTCATTGTTGTACTATTGTACTTGCGAACCTTTGCACTGCTTCACAAACACTTCGCACAACTCATACATTTATCCCCAAAATAATTCCATCCTTTATATACCAACCACAATCACAATAACATCAATTAGGTTGGCCTAATTAGATGTAATGTGTAAATAAAGAACAATCAGCCCAAAAACAAACTCCAATGCATTGTGGAAGGCAAAATGAAATGTGAGGCATCACACCATGTCGGCACACCTTCTTGTCCATTCCAAATCATTGCCTAGAGATACACACAAACCAAAACATTATAGGTCAGGTGCAAAAGATAAAGTGGTTAAGGCACACCAATACAACTAACTCCAATTATAATGCAAACCACCAAGGACATCTGTAGATGCTCAAGGTAACATCACTTGACACCAAGAAAGCCAAATAAATGGAGCACACCAATCAAACCAATTGAAGGCAGAGGAATACAACACAATCCTGTTCACTGTCACTCTGTTATAGAACCAACCAGAACTCGGACCAAAACATCTTCAATTGTAGATCGCGTGAGCATTTGAAAACTAAGATATAATAGGAATTTGCATTCACTGATATCATATTACAACCGCATGAACAAATGAAACAGATGCGCCACAATCCGGACCAAAAACTAACTAACAAACTGTTCACCAAAACAGTCACACCTAGCTGAATACCAACTACAGACCCCAGAGATCATCACCAAAGCTCCGAAAACCTTCATGATACATCTTTATATACCTTCTAAAGCATTCACAAATAGGCTCCACACATCCACATGATAACAGTAACCCACCGTTACTGCATTATACTAGACCACATCTAGACCAAAGAGTGTTACCAAGTTACACGTCCAAATCAGCAAGCTTGACATCCAACCAACAAGTTTGACATCAATGACAACAATCATATTTGCAACAATTCTTACTTGTATGCCTTGTGGGATGAATTCCTCAACATTCTTAATCCATGATTCCCAATATTTCCCTTCATGTATCTTTTTGAAGTCAATAATGTGGAGATACATTTATTTACTTTTGGGCGTAAGGTATGGTGTACTCCCAATCCTAAACAAGTGGTGTGGATTATGAGGTTTCCTCGATCCCCAACAAGCCTAAAACTCCACAACTCCCACATTTTGCACTATTCACTCCTACCTACCTCCCTGCATGACCCAAGTCACCATTAATGAGATTTGACATTGCAACTACTCCTAGTAGGTTTTCCCACCCTAAAACAACATTTCACCTTAAGGGTGCAAACTCACATTTACTTTCAATGATGGAAGAGGAAGGCAGCCCATGAAATCATTAATACAATGGTTGAGTTCTATCTCCTGATGGTCCTCACACTTGTTCTAGATGGCCATTTCAACAAATTTCATGAGATTTAAGCTAGCCTTACACGCCACGATCCTCAATTCTGATGGATTTGGGGAGGGTGACACAAGAAGAAAAGTAGTCATTGGATTTAGGGCTCAAGCCAAGCAACAAGATAGCCAACAAAGCACTATATATGCCAATTTGTTTTCCAAGAAAGGGTTTTTTTCTATTCCACATAATTGTGAGTGCGAAGGAGTTTCTAGGGTTTCGACTCCAACAAATCCAATCGCCGATAGAGAAGCACCACTTATAAATCTCAAGGAGGTTCATACTGAAAATGATTCTTGTAGTTGAATGTCTCCACGGTTCCACTTGTGGATCTTTTGGAGATTCAAGTTTAGGATTTCCTCTTGCCACTTTGCTAGAATGAATATAATGAATATTTGATGAATAATTCTAATGCATTACAAGCTTTGTCATGGTCATTTCTTCAATGCATATAAATTTCTTCAATCAAGGATGGATAACAAAGAATGTCCAATCGCTTGCTATCATTATTTGTCGTTTATATATATGCATAGCTCCTATTACTTTCTAATTTCCATTTATTACTTCTATTGGTATAATATGACTTTATAACCCAATAAATTGGCATGTATCCTAGAAGTAATGATCCACCATGCACCTAAATTGAAAACATCATTCACCACTAGAACAGGAGCAGGAACTAGTTTACATGCACTTTGTAATTCAATGATATAACTAGGGAAAACGTCCTTAACAATCCTTAAACTATTATCATATTGGGGAGTCATGTTATGCATACCCACATCCTACTGTTATGCAGTGATGTGCTTATCAGCTTAATAAAGGTTACAGCAGTAGGTTAGTCCTTGGCCTAGTGATAGCTCTTAGGTCAGGCCTACACTGGATACTACTACAGCAATTTATCCATTTGTTTAATTTCAGTTGCGTTTAATTTTATTTAGGATACCTCTAGGGAAGCTTAGGATACCTCTAGGGAAGCCCCCTAGGTCTAGCTGAACCTGAAGTCAAAGAGAGTCTTACCCACCTAAACAAATTAGTCCAAAGTTTCCCTTCCTGATCATAAGGTTGAAGGCCTTTCCCTTAGCTTAACACCCTTGGTGTTTGAGAAGAGACATATCTTTAAGGATTTGGGAAGGAATAACTTTGTGCACCAACAATACCAATCTTAAAGAATAGTGCACATATGATATATGAGAAGAGGAACTACTATTATTTAATCCAACAACATTTCAATCAAAAAGTTAAACTTCTATTTTATCTTCTACTAAGTTTAACTTCTATTCCTTTACATAATTTTATATAGGTATAAGTAGAATATATGATAGTAAGAATATATTTAGGATGAGAAGAAAAAAAAAGAAATATGATAGAAACGTATTAAGGAAAGAGGAATAGATTGTAAATAAGGACCAATATGTAAGTGAATATTATATCATACATATAATGGAAGAAAGGACTATTACTTACCAGATAAGGATATAATGATCATCTGATGAGTTATGACTTGTGATGTATCTATGAACGTATAGTTCTATTTAATGTTCTATTATGCCACATCCTTCTGCAATTCCCTGCATAAGCCCTCGATTTTCTCTTCCCACTCTTATTGGGGTATAAATACAACTCTTAAGAAACTAAAGCTCAGACTTTTTATCTGCACCCCATTCTTTCCAACTCTAGTCAAGTTTTAGCATGTGATCCTTTTCAGCCCTAGTACGGTGAGAATAAAACTGCGGCTTTGTGAAGAGCACTGTGATAGATTAATTTTAGGGTGGTCTTTTCATGAGTTGTTTCCTAATTGGGTGTCTTTGAGACTAGATATTTTACTGAGACTTACAGATGTATGCACACAACTCTCTTGGGATAGTTCTTCTTTGTGCAGGTAGGTGCAAGCTTGCAAAGTGAATTGCTAGAAGCATCACAAATGTTTTCCTCATGAATTTGTAGAATGAAGAATAAAGCATTAATCTGAGGACTTTATTTCTTCTATTTTAATTTCTTCAGTCAATTTAGCTTGTCTCGTTTGGAAGTTTGCTTTACCATTATTTTTTGGCTCTATCATTTATTATGCAATTAAGCTGTTTTACTGCTACTTGTTGACATTGCATTCTTCAAAAATTTATTCTTCTCTAAATAATTGAAGACTAGATTAATCCAAACCTTTTAGTAAGTTCTGAATTTCGCAAAACTTTCCTACTCCCAAATCTACCTAACAAATTAGAAATGGTAGCTACAATGCACAGCCTACCAGCTTCAGGAAAAAATGTGCACTTTCTCAGAAAAAATTAAGTGCAGGAGTACAGGAACATAAAAGAACAGGCTTGAAGAATAAATTGACCATGGTCTTATTATTCTTAAGAAACATAAAGTTATAAACAGTTGTCTACTCCAGACCGTATTCTTTTCTTATTCAAATAATGAGCCCTCAATTCACATCAAAATCAAACGCTTATAGCATCTACCAAAAAACTAAAACGCACAGAAATTCTCCAAACATTTTGTTGTCTGATCACACTATTAAATTATCAATATCAAAATTTTCCTTGGTGATAAGCAGCAGAAATTCAAATAGTTATACTGCGGATAATAAGAGAAACTGATTCCTCAACATGTGTTGCGTATGATAAGTTTGAATTTCACTTCATAATGAGGTTTCAATATAACATAATCAGTAAAAAAATTCAATTTTCAATGTTAGAGCTTGAAATGCTTCCTTTTATGCGAAGTCTAAAAAATGAATTGCCAATACAATTTCACATCACATATCCCTAAAGTTACGAAAAGCAAGCTTTCTTGAAAGCTGGCACAAAAGTTCAACATACCGTCATGGTTGATGATAAGATTGTCTTTGCTGCCAGAAGACAAAATTTGGTTATTCCAAGCCAGACTGCCTACTCTTGATGAGTGGCCTCCCATTTTATACACCTATTAAGATGGCAGTTTTGTCATGTTACTGTTACAAGTACACTTCACATTGAATCAACGAGGAAATTTTGTTTTCTACAACCTACTGTCAATATGGAATATGAAAGAAAACACATACAAAAACGAGTAATTTCATTAGATTGGCTTGGGTAACTTATTTTACCAGACGCAATTGTGAAGCATCCCAAAGCTGAATTTCAGAGTTGTTCAAACCAAGCGCAATGTGTATACCATCATCTGCCCAAGCAAGGCTGGTCAAGCAATCATCATCATTATTTGATTCAGATTGCATTAACTCTTGAATAAAGCTATTTTTAGCATCCCAAAGGTATGCAGTTGATCCCAAAGCAATAGCAACAACGTCCTTACAGCTCCAATCCAACAAATTTAGGTAATAATCATCTAACAGATCTGGAGCATCCAGGACTCTCTCTGGTGACTGGAAAAAGAAGAATATGAGAAAATTGGAGACCATAAACATGAAAGAATGATTTGTCTCAAAAATTTAATGGCACATCTAGAATACAACCAATAGAGCATGTAGGGTTTGATCATCTTATTTCAAGATAATGTTTGATTCTCATAGTTTAGTTCATTTATGATTTTATCCATGTCAAGACCAGATATGCTCATCATATGCATGCATAAACCATAAAGTTCCCAATATGGCAAAACAGAATTTATCTCAACTCTTCAATTTGTGTATTACAGTTCAATGAAAACTCTTTGCTGTGCTGGGAATTTAAGCAGAAAAAATAATCTCAAGCGCTACAATTTTGGTGATTACATACCTCAGGAATATGGCGATAAGGTTTACAAACTTTAGACTCATCATCAATAAATAATGCATCTGAGAACAAATTTTTTCTGATTTCAGATGCAGTCTTTGACCGTTTTTTGAAACCCAAGATTTTCTGGTCCTTTCCATTTGAATCATGAAGTAAAGCCTCTGCCAGTTTTCTCTTGTATGCTTCCTAGCACACAGCATAGCCAAATGAAATAACTTTTAATACTTTTTACTGAACCCTAACCAGAACAGGCCTGCCTATATTTAAATTTGAATAGAAAAGGAATTCAACTTTATGGCATTCTTTCATCTCTAGTTTACATTTTGTTTGCAAATGAAACAATTACATGGAATTTGGATTTGTTTCTATTGGCAGGTGTAATCTCTGATACAACATTGATAAAACCAGCTTCAATGAATTAATATAATAATTGAATAAGGCTTGATAAGGAGGAAATTTCAGAAAAACCTTGTTGGGCGATGTAACAGACAAATTTGATGATGGATTGTCCTTGATTTCTCTTCTCAAGGAGAAATTGGCCACATCAAAATTAATTGCACTACGCATGGGAATGAAACGATCACCCTGTTACAATGATCATAACAAGCAGTTCACAAATCTCCTCCATTTAGTGTTGTCATGCTAAATTAAGGCAAACAGCCATGTACTATCGATGCCATGCAATACAGAAAGCATATAATGGAAAGAAAAGAACAGGAACGACATACATGAATTAATAGGTCTCCTGTATTACCTGATTTTGAGCATCGCATGAACAACTCCCAGAAAAATTACAATGCAATATATCATGGTGCTCCTTTTTCTTGAGCAAAGGAGTGGTAAACATCATAAACCTGCAAAGAGAAAAAATTGTTTAATATGTAATGAACAGTTTTCAGCAAAATTCACTAAAGATGTGATCCAACAACATAAATGATAAATGTAATAAACCACTGAGTTGAGTTCAAAGTTGATTGAATGTAATCATAACCGTGCATTTTACAAAAAAATTAACTATTCATAGATTTTTGGATTTGACAATGAAACATTTTTTAACATCAACGTTTTGGATCATACTCCATGATCCATTATCAAGATGAGATAGAGCTAAAGAAGAGAATGAAAAAAAATAGTAGCAGAACAAGAGAGCTAAATAGGTAAGGGGAGGAGGGCACCTATCCAACAAGAAAAGAGACCAAATTTGCTAGGAAAAGGGGAGA
This sequence comes from Cryptomeria japonica, assembly GCF_030272615.1. Taxonomy (NCBI): domain Eukaryota; kingdom Viridiplantae; phylum Streptophyta; class Pinopsida; order Cupressales; family Cupressaceae; genus Cryptomeria; species Cryptomeria japonica. Next base: position 498,986,043 of record NC_081408.1, read on the forward strand.
GATAAAAAAGAAGGAAAATTGACAAGTTGAGGAAAACCGAAATGAAATATAAATAAAAATGAAAAAACAAACAAAGGCAAAAGAAATAGATAAGAGTAAGTTTGACAACATTGAATGAAATATGTTTAATATTAGAATGTAAAGATAGAAAGAGTTTATATTCTTATACTGTACCCTTAATTATAATTAAAACAAATAATAATGAGGAGTTGGTTTGTCTAAATAAAAGAACTAGTAAAAAGACTATCAAGGGTATGAAGATGTATATGAAATTAAGAGAATGCTAATGTGCATAGGAGAATATGAGGTAGAGCATGCATATGTGTATATGAAAGACAATACACATATATATACATATATGATACGGTAAACAAATGCAACTATGTGGATGTGTGAGGATGTGTATACCTTCATGTAATTATCTATTGAATGAGACTATGAAGAGTGTAAAGATATTCTTATGGGTGAGAATATATACCAATGCATGAACAAATAAAAGCACAAAACTAAGCATGTAGGTGTAAATGCAAATATCTATGTAAGCATTTAAAGGATAATGAATGAGAGAGCACCTATCTATGTATGTGGATGTGAGTGCATAAATCTATTGATTGCATGAATTAGGATGAATCTATATTCACATGTGCAGATTATGAATTGTCCAAGTATTTGTCATGTCCCTTTTTCTAAAATTAACATTTATTAAAAATAGTAAATTTCCATTGTCCAAAAATAATAAGTTGGAGACTTCAAAACACATTGGAATATATTATTTATTTAATATTTATATTGTCTGAATAAAAATTACATAATTTGGGCAAATAAATATTAAATTAAAAATCATGTTTTGGTGGGAATGGATTTTGGAAGTTTCCTTTGGCATCTTTTGGGCAACTTCAATTGTTGTGACAGTTATGAAAAGTCATTAGTTGCTAATGGCAGTTCTTTATGACAGTTTCCAAAAAAAGATTATTTCCTTCACATGCAAGTGTCCTCCATTTTGAGTTAGTGGGATTTGGGCGCCAAATTTGAATTTTGAAATGGATTCCATATATACATGATTTTGGCTCCATTTGGATCATTCTTGTTTCAAATTTTACAAAGCTTTGGCTTGCTTTTTCAGAGGCTAATAAACTTGTGGAGAAGGAGACTGAATAACAAGAGTTTGAAGGTTTCCAAGTGGGCTAAGGACGAGCATCTGAGGTTCACCAAAGTGATCTAAGGTTGGGAGGCCAAGGGTTGCTAAGAGTAATTTCATCCAGAGGTTACCATTGTGCTTAAGGATTTGGCAATTGCAACAGTTTTAGAGTTTGGCTTGTCGGCAAGGGTTTGAATCAGTACTTTGGGGTTTGACTGCTCTATTTGTTAGAGACGTTTATGGACTCATTATGAAAGTAGGTTTTCTGATATTTCCTTGTATTTGCTGTTATTTTATTATAATAAACCTTGGTATGGAGTTTGAAGTATTTTTCTTACAAGTTGGGTAGAGTTTCTATGAATTTTGTGTTGTCGGATAGCTCTAGAAGTTGCAAGTATTTGTGCTCGTTGTATTTCTTAGTTAGTGTAACCCTTGGCAGCCTTGAGGCCATGGATTTTGCTATTATCGAAGTGTTTCCTAATGTATTTTTTTTTGTTAGGATCAACTGTGAGAAATTTGGGAAGTTTATTCAGAAGTTGCAGCTGTTTCTCTGTGTGTTTAAGCTCCAAATTTGGAGGTTTGTTTAATGTAATTCGCAGCAGATGTGCATTGTTGTTATCTGATGTATTTAACAAAAAATATGATGTAAATTCATGTTAAAATCTGTAATAGACGTTCTACATTAGTTGCACAATGTTGAGTTTCAGTTTGCTATGCTTTTGGTGAATATTTCTGTATACCCGATTTCTCTGGTTTTTCTCTGTTTTTCCGTTCTTTGCAAATCTAAATTAGAAGTTAAAACAAAGTCTTCAAATCTGATCTACTTTTTGGAAAGGGTTATTAGTTATTACAGTATTCCTCCACATGTACGCCAATAACTAAGAATGTGAACTTAGAAGAAATCATATTCTGATTTGTATTATTTTTTCTAATATCTTTTAAGTTCTTATTCTTGGTTATTGGCTTAAATGCAGAGGAATATTTGAACAAATCATGATCTACACATATGAATATAGATTCATCCTTATGCATGCATCCAATAGATTTATGCACTCACACTTACATATATAGATAAGTGCTCTCTCTCATTCATCATCCTTATACATGCATACAATATGAATAGATATTTGTACTCGCACCTACATGCTTCATTTGGTGCTTTTATTCATTCATGCATTGATTTACACTGTCACCCATAAGAATATCTTCACTCTTCATGCTCTCATTCGATAGGTAATTATTTAAAGGTATGCACATCCTCACAAGCATACACATAGTTGCATTTGTTAACCATGCCATATATATATTGTCTTTCGTATACACATCCAAGCTCTGCCTCATATTCTCCTATGCACATTAGCATTCTCTTTAATTTCGTATTCATCTTCATAGCTTTGATAGTCTACTAATTCTTTTATCAAACAAAGCCCTCACTATTATCTGTTCTAATTATCAATAGGTGTAAAAAATATAAGAATACAAACTCTTTCTATCTTTACATTCTAATACTTAAACATATTTCATCCATATGCTCTCAAACTTACTGTTATCTCTTCTCTTGCCCTTGCTTGATTTTTCATTTTTATTTATATTTTATTTTCATCTTCCTGAACTTGTCAAATTTTTTCCTTTTTATCTCTCTCATTTTCGTTAGGGTTAGCTGGCAAAATGGTCTCCCTCCTTGTTGGACAGGTACCCATCTCCCCTTATCTATTTAGCTCTCCTGGTCTGGCACTAATTTTTTCCATTCTCTTCTCTAACTCTCTCATCCTAATGATAGATCATGGAATATGACCCAAACAATAAAAATGTTACACAGTCAAATTTAAAAATTAACGCATAATGATATCATGAACTGTGGGAAATTCATGTTGTTAAAAAATAAACTATTATAAATAACAGCATGCTCCAGTTCAAGCAAGCTACAATCTCAACTTATAACAAAAAGCTCATTCATAAGGATAACAAAATATCTTAAACTTTTACCTTGTAAATTATGAAATGAGAATGTACATTAGGAGTCGGTGCAATTTGCTGAATCAACTATATTCAATTCCACCAGCTACACTGACATACTTAAACTTTGCATAAACCTGACAAAGAGTTCTTATAAAAGCAGATTTAACTAACTTTCAAAGAATTCTATGGGTTTCTTCCGTTCCATACAGGAACAATTTGCCATCCTATACAACATATGCTGTTTGAGGAATGTGATAATTTTTACTCATATTTATTGCCGTGGTTGCTTATCTTGATTGGATAACAAGTCAAGAAAGCGACACAGATTATAGTACAGCCATTTGACACAAACAAGACATGAGATCAGCCTTAAACTATTCATCATAACAGTAGTAACAGTGCCATCATCTCGTAAGCAGAGCCTTCTATTCTCAGTAGACATGGTTATAATACTTCAAAACCTAAACACAAGATAATAACATACTTTGCCTTAGGATATTAGCTCTGTGTTGCCTTGTTCTCCTCCCAAACCTCCACAATCTGATATTTGGCTTATGTTTCGTCAGACCTCAAGAACGCGGACCTTGGAACCTCTACATCGGACTCACCAGAGCCACTGCATTACATTCCTTAGATCTCTAACCCTCCCTGACTATAAGCACTGTCCGTCAGGGATTACATACCTAAAAACCTTAGAAACAAGTAGTAATACTCTACTTTAAGATGTAGGCAGTTTTATCTCATCTATCTCGATAAACAATAGTTGCTAATAATCTTTGGATATCAAAGTAACAGGCAGAAAACTAGTGCTACGTATATTTACTGCGGGGTTTAAGAGATGACATTACTTTTTAATACTATTTAACATAACAAGAAAGTACTCTGTTTAAACTGGCAGGTAGCTGGTTTATCTCATCCACAACGGCAGGTGTAAATGAGCCTCAGATATCAAAATACTAGGAGGCATAGATATAGTCCTCCATTTGTTCACTCTACGGTTTAAAAGACGACGTTGGACGATGTTGATTAGGATACTGCAAGCAAGCATTTTAAAGCAGCTGTGCAAATATGCGACCCAAACATTTCAAGATGTGCAGAAAAAGAGAGATCAAGCACAATGGCCCTACAGGAATTCCGTCATCATGAATTTTGCTCCGATTTTAACTTAAATAGTAACTTTCTTTAACCTCTCAAATCACACGGTGAAACACGAGCATATGCCAGTTGAAACAATTACCTGTTGAATAGGTACAGCTTTGCTGATTTGTAACGGATTAGAACCTTCTTGATACTTCTAGAGCTTGAAATACCAATTGCAACAAGACGAGTCCAAAAGCTTTCTCCTCAAAACCATTGCCCTTCTTCGGCAGCATATTTTGCCTCTAAAAACGCAATAAAGTTATAAACTAACACGAAAAGCCAAGATTCTCCAAAAGATGCAGTACAAATCCTACAACTAGATCATCTCGTAGACAATTACTCAAGAACAGTAAACAATTTAAAGATTTCACACAAAACTGACAGACGTGGGTAAGAGCTATTTATTTTTACTACCAAAAAGAAAGCACAAAGTCTGTCAAGAAAAGGAAAATCCAAAAAAGTTTACCTACTGATAGTTGAAAAATATAATAGGATTATAAATCCTATATAATCAAATGCTTACAGAACACTTAAACACCGTAATGGCCGTCGAAAATTCCATCTTTCACCTCAGTTTGTTCAGAACTCTGTTACAGTCAAAATTCCGCAGGAAATTAAGTTGTCATTTTCAACAACAAAAAAATTGCAAAAAACAACAAAAGACCGCTAAAAGTTTAAAAGATCTTGAATCTAAAATTCGAAGATGGATAGAACACATCACGAAATCTATATTCTTTCAAAGAACGTGTCATAAATATGAGACGGAGCTTCGACATTTGATAATTCCTCCATCATTCAGCGTGAAAATCAAGAAAAGGTCATTCGGTATCAAACAAAAAACCGAAAAAAAATACTGCTATCAAACCTGTGTCCAGATTTGTAGCAAGACAATGTTATCATTTCTGCAGTAATTCTACGAGTTGTATAGTGCTGTGTTTCATGGAAAGTTTAACAGATAACAACGGAAATATGTAGATCTTCCTCCGCCCAGCTAAGCAGTTTCTGCTAACTGACAGACATTCATATAGATGTAATTGGAAAGTGTGTACCGGGGGAGCGCGCGCCAACGTAAAAATTTCTGCTAACTGACGGAAATTAATAAATATTATTGGAAAGTGTGTCCCGGGAAGGGACGCGCCAACGTTAAAAATAAAACTCATCTGGTTTTGCTCTTTTAGAGTTGTTGAATGAATTGCTTTTTACCACTCCAGGTAGGTCGCTTTTTTAGAGTTTTTTTTTTTTTTTTTGGAAAACTTTTTTTTAGAGTAGTTTTCCTGGTTTGAGGAAAAAAAAATTATTTATTTTTATTTTGGAATATTCAAATTATTTAGTTTTCTTTTTAAATATCAATTTTCCTATTTAACTATTGTGTATGTTGATTTGATCCACTTTTTCAATATATTTATGGTCTATCTATATATATAAAAGCTAGAGTGGTAAAAAACATATCTATAAAATATAATTGGAATTGTTGGTGTGATTAAGTATTCATGTTGGATATTATTCCACCTTATTTAAGTTTACTTAGGATAATGCATTTCATAGTAGTTTGGGTATGAGACACTTGGGTGTTTGTGCCACATTGGGATAGTGTGTGTAGGAGAATTTCCACCTTTTATGGTGTTGATCTTGTTACTACCAAAACACAAGCTCAATTTTGAAATTATAAATTAGGGTTTTAATGAAATTAATCTCTAAATTTTTAAAATTTGCAAAGAAATCAAACTTGTAAATGAAAATTTGAATTTTAAATTGCACACACTCATATTTGAAAATTAAAATTAAAATTAATGGTGTAAGGAGTCAGGTTCACCAAAATGTAAAGTGGAAAATTCAAGACTTAGCAAATTCACCACATGAAAGGGGGAAATCACTAAGCCAATTTTCACTTGGGGGACTTTACATTCAAAAGAGGGGGATAAATCCACTAGATCCAATCCTAAATGATGCAAGGACTGAATACTAAGTAGATTGATTGTGTTTGGAATATGTTTGATCCTCTTTTGTAAGTTGAATAAACAAAGTGCTAAAAATGAAGATGAAATAGGCGAAAATAGTGAGCTATAGATTTGGGATTTAGTCGTGCACCTGGATCTGAAAAGTTTGAGATGATTCGGAGCTTCTCTGTGAAATTTGCCAAAAGTTGCAGGGACCGTGTGTTTGGACCAAGTCACCCCCAACTTGGCCCTCCGAACTTTCTGCACTTTGAAAATGGTTTTTCTGTCTCTGCAAATAAAGATTAGTCCCAAAAGTACAGTTATGTACTTGCTTCTCTCACGCAAAAAGAAAAAGAAGAAAGGGGTTGGGAATAGGGTTTTACCTAAGTCAAACCTCGGTTTGGAATCAACCTTTAAAGAAATACTATAAATGATGTAAATGTATACCTTTAGATCTGCAATAGATGATTATGATGCTTTGCTTCTTAGATGTAATCACATGTGTTGTATGAAATGACATAAACATGACAAAACCCTAACACACACACATGCTTGCAAATGAATGATGTAATGATTCTCCCATGGATAGTTGAAGAATATGCAACCTTGAGGAATGCTAGATGATGAATGCTTGAATGCTTCATGCTTGAATGTAGTCTCCTTGCCTTCTCCACTTTGCCATGCTCTCACCTTATTGCCTTATGTTCTATCGAATGAGAGGGGAAGACCTCATTATATACTTACTCATTATAAATTATTTAATTTTATGACATAGGCCGACATGGGGAAGTAATTTCTCGCTCAAATTTGAGATAGGTCCTAGGGGCCAAAATAGGGCCTCATTAGGGAGGACCAAGGCGTGGCACCCTAGTCCTACCCTTATTTAGGCAAGGATAAGAGATATGCAAAGTCTAGTATTAAAACAATGAGGTTTAGCTGCATAGGAGAGGCATAAACAAGTCTTGATCAAGCATGGGGATGAGACCGATAAGGTGAGGACCCAAAATATGGTCAAAATTGCCAAGGGTGCAATTTTAGGACACTACGGGATTGTCATGTACCACCATATTACTATATTTTGAGGATGACTTGATAGGGATGACTTCATGAATAAAGTCATCCAACTTATCTACATCATCAGTACAAAATGACATAGTAACTATGTTGATGAGTTTTTGGAAAAATGTTTGTTTACAAGGCTTAGGATAAAGAAACTCATCAAGAGCTTCCTCAAGTTTTTCCTTGCTAAAAGTGTAATCATCATAAGAAAATGGATTATCGTATGAATAAAAATCTTACAAATAAAGATTTGACATGATTGAAAAAACTAACCTTCGAAATGAAAAGTGCACACAAAACTTAAAGACATACAATGCAAACAACAGTGTTTTTGAGATTTTAATTTTTTTGAATAATGGAAACATGCAATAACAAGATTTAATCAGAGAATGCAATGCAAGAAGGTTGAGTTCACCAACTGTTTAGGGTGAAAATGGAATCGAGTAGTTCTAGGACCTAACCCCACATTCATCAAACATTGGAATACGAAAGCACCTAGAGCAGTGATCCTCCTTGACTAACTCTTGTCTAAGAGAGTCAAGGCATACTTCTAGGGTTTCTATTCCTTTGTTGATATGAAAGGGAATGTGCAAATTGTAAAGGTGATGCAAAGCTATGATGAAAATGTAAACAAGTTTGACTAAACAAAAATAACAAATAATTGAATGATAACATAATGGAGACAACAAGGGCCATTTGAGAATGGAATTTTGGTGTGCACTTGTGATAGAAAACTAAAACTGATATGACAAGACCAGGGCATTGTACACCTTGGTCTTTGAGACAGTAAAGAGCTACAAATTGGGAACTAGAATGTTGAGCCTCTCTGAGCTATGCCAATGAAATCTGGAGCCAAACTAGGAGGAACAAGGCATGGGGCGCCCTTGTCCTTGAAATCCAGTACCAATTTATAATAGAGAACTTGTACCTATTTGTTGAGGCTTCCTGGAAATCTCCTACTCAGACAAAAACCTATAACTACACTTGCAATATAAAAAATGGTGTGTTTGTGGCTATATAGGGTTTTACCTTAGTCAAACCCCTTGTTTTGGTTATTTCCACCTCCACAAATAGCCAATAATATAACTAAAAATTTGTGTGTTCCCTAGAATCTTATGTGTTTGTAAGATTGCTACAAGCTAAATGTAAACTAGAGTTCTACCCTGTGTTTTTTAGCAAACCCTAAATGCTTGTAATGAGAATACTTTAAAACACAATTGTAATGAAAATCTAAAGCAATGATGCAAATCAAAAAGCTAATGTGATGTAGATCTAAAGATCAACATGGAGACATGAAAACAATGTGAAATCATACCAAATTCTGAGGAGGTACAAGCAAATCAATAGTCGGTAATTTCTTTATCATTCTTCAATATCTCCTAAAGCTTCCATAATTGATTAAGATGTTGATGAAGTCTTTATTGATGGATGAATTGCACACCTGAGACTTCAAAAAACAACAACAATTTTACTTCACAAGGATCTCCTTTCAAATTGCTAGATTGAGATCCTCAAATGAGGGAAAGAAGCACCATATATATGAAACGCTAATTTTAAATTTGATAAAAGACCAACTTATAATTCATGAAATTTGATGGCAAGTGAGATTTGAATATGGTAAGACTGCCAATTTTAAGCTCCCAAAATTTGAGGAAAAAAGTTTGGGACCAGGTAGTATACTACCAGGTTCGACCAACTTTTTTTTTATTTTCTAGGCATGCGAGCTAGAATTATTCTAATGCTAAATCCAACTCGATGACTTAAACCGAGATGTGTATATGTATGAAATATATCTCGAAGATTGAAATTAGGGTAATATTAGGATTAAATAAAAGGGGTGCACCTAGAATTAAGGGCCCAATTTTATGATATGTAAATTGATGAGAGAGGACTTAGGTTTAACTAAATTAATAATTAAATGCCTAAATAAGTCCTATAATGCAAAATGTAATGGGACACACTAAGGCAAGTACTAACTTAAGCGTGGAATTGGACAACCTAATTAAGGGTGTACAGTTTATGATGCTACACATAGTTACTCTCATTCTCTTGAAAGTTGTATAAATTTTAAAGGATTTATTCAAGACCAATATGATAGAGCTTGTATTACTATTACAATTTATCTTAAGCTTTTTCTTAGTGACGAGGTAGTGTCTTAATACTCAATTCACCCTATTATGTTGCTCCTCACCCTATGATATTGATAGTTTACCTTGATTGGGGGATCTTTGTCATTTGTGGTGATACATTTCAGTCCTAATAATATTTGGACATCAACATAATAGTCCTCCTTCCTTTTAATTTTTTCTCTTTTTTCATGATTGCCTCTTCCTTTGAGTGGTATTTTTCATATCTTGAGGTCCTTTCTTACATAGAGTTCTCCTCCATGCGAGTATATATATGTCCCTTGGTTGGACTTGTTCTTCATTTGAATTGATGCCTCTTCTTATGAATGATCTACCATTAGTGAATTTGTGCAATCTTCTTTTTCCTTGTCCTTCACGCTTGGGGAGAAGAGATTCTATCACTTCCTTATTTCTATGGATTCACTTTTTATTTGTTGAGTTGCATCTTTTATAATTCGATGTCCTTTCTCACATTGAATTATCATTGATATGAGTACATGTATTTTCCCTGGTTAGGACCTATTCCTTTCTTGATTTGATACATATTTTATGCATAATATCTCCTTAGAAGGTGTGTAATCCTTTTCTTTGTCCCTATGCTTGGGGGGAAATGATTCTATCTTCTATCTCTTATCCTTTCTAAGGATCCACTTTTCCTTGGTTGAGTAGTATTTGCTTATGATATAATATCATTTCTTGTATGGAATTTGTTTGTTTTCTCAAGAATTATCTCTTATGTAAGAGGTGTATATCCTTGGGTACAACCTCTTCTTTTCTTGACTATGTGTGTTTCTATAAAAATATCCCTCACTTGGGGCCAAAAAGTTGTTATTCTTCATCAAGAATCCCTTTACCTAGCAATAAGGGGAAGGTGTGAATTCTTATTATCCCTCCTTTCTTTTTCAATGATGTTTTTTTTGTTCAAGATCTCCTCTTGGAGGTAGATGTCTTTGGGAAAAATTCTCTTCGTCCTTCTCTTCAAAATGATCCCCTTTACACTTTTTGCAAGATCTCTCACAATTATCTCTTCCTTGGCTCATAAGAGTTATGCCTCTTTAGCTAGGGTGGCATGTACATTATTGTTTAAGGATATCTCCTTGGTGATTGAAGGTGTGTATCTTGTTCTTATTTTTCTTAAGATGTCACCATGTCTCTACGCTACTATTTTAAGGAGGGGTCATAGGTGCGGCCTCCTTGTGTACTATATTATGGATTTCCTTGGAGACACTACTTTCCTTGGTTATTTTTTTACACTGTTTATTGCAAAATTCCTTGCATAATGCCTTGCTTGGTTATCCTTTCCAAGTGGAAGATATACTTGGAGACAATTCTTTCCTTAGTCATCTGTTTGCACCATTTATTGCATATTTCCTTGGAGACAATTCTTTCCTTGGTTATCCTTTTTGCATTGTTTATTACAGATATCCTTAGAGACAATGTTTTCCTTGGTTGTCCTTTTTGAAATATTTATTGTAGATGTCCTTGGATACAATTCTTTCCTTGGTTATCCTTGGGATGTTTGTTGGCAATTGGGGGAATTGATTATGTGTTGCATTGATGTTTTGTCATTGATGGCAACACCGACAATTTTGGTTGTTTACCGGCTTCCGGTAGAGTGGTTGGTTTATGATATTGATCCAGTATGCTCCTGTATGATTTGGTTTATGGATTTGGTTTGAGTGTATCATTCATGCTATTCAAATGGGTATCACGACCAATTGGTTCAGGATTTGATGACTCGAGAGCTATCATTTGTTCTAGTAAGCCTTTTGGTCACTGGTAAGGGTTTTACCGACAGAGCTTTGTTGTAGATCTTTTTATGCACTTGATAAGTGGTGTTGGCGCGACTTCTAGATGGCTTTCAGGATGCTATAAGTTATCTTGTTCATGTTCTTGTTGATCGGTGGTGTTGGATTTGGTTCCAAACCTAATGTTATCTTATTCGGCTAGGTTATGGACTAGTTTATGTAACGTGTTGGTGGATGATCCTGATGTGTTACCGGTTGGGTTTATTGATTGGATAATGTTGTTTCAGTCTTAAGATGACTTGGTTGATCATTGGATTGTGGGTTTATATTATGAACTTGTTGTATTATTTTTAGGTGGCCAATCTAATTGTTTCGGTCCCGGGTTGGTATAAATATGATGTAAGATCTCTTTGTAGATCATGGGAATATGGGACAGGGTTTATGCGATTATCTTTGTGTGAATAAAGTTGTAATCATATGAAAAGGTTTTGGTCGATCATAGGTGATCGAATTGGGTTGGTGAAAGATGTTTAAGACCTCTGGTACTGAGCTTAACCGGAACTGTACTCAGGCATAGGAGATGTTATTCTTGCAAATCACTCTTCTTCCGGATTATAGTCTGGATTTATTTTGTAGTCAGTGAGGCTCTAGGCTATTGGCCTTCCTGCATGTGTAGGCCCCTCTTATTCTAATTATATACTTACTACAAAAGTATTATCTAACAATGGTTAGGCTTCCCACCATGGTTTTTCCCTTTACCGGGTTTTCTACGTATAAATCTTTGTGTTATCTTTTATGGATGGTTGGTAAATGTTATGTGGGTTATATTTGTGCTTAACTGTTATATCTGCTATTCTGGTATTTGGTTTATGTATTCCGGTAACAAGGTTTTAATGCTTAAAGTTCTATAATCTGTTGACAACTGATTCACCCCCCCCCCCCATCTCAGTTGTCCTCTGGTTATCTGAGTTGTCTAACAAGGTTGACTAGCATAACACAACTTGCTAGACTATTTGACCTTTCCTTTGCACTGATACATTTTCAAGGTGGGTTGACTAGCTTAACACAACTTGCTAGACTATTCAACTCTTTTTTGCATCAAGCTCTCTTGAATTGCGTGGAACTATTATGATGCAACTTGCTAGCTCATGGAATCCTCTCTCTCTCTCTCTCTCTCTCTCTCTCTCTCTCTCTCTCTCTCTCTCTCTCTCTCTCTCTCTCTCTCTCTCCTTTATGATCCCATAGTATACCTTTGCTAGTTGATTGGACCATAGAATTTTGTCTTGTCTTTAATGTGTGCTATTTCTCTTTCCAGGTGATCACTTGTGCTCTTGCAATAGAATTCTAAGGGTGATATTAGTGGTTAAGACATTTAGATTATTGAGGTCTTTTTGAGTAGTTGATTTGGAATTTTTTTTAGTACTAACCCCTTTTTTATCTCTTTTATTTGTTGTTTGTCTTTGTTTTTGTTTTTGTGTCCTTTCACATGGTTGTATTACTTAAGACCCTTACTTCGGGGGCTTGTTCCCTCAAACTTAGTGATGTCTTATCTCTTTTAGGATTTCCAATCTCTCTCTCTCTCTCTCTCTCTCTCTCTCTCTCTCTCTCTCTCTCTCTCTCTCTCTCTCTCTCTCTCTCTCTCTCTCTCACTTTACTATGAGTATGTGTGTAGGCCCCATTCTTAGATAATGGCTCAATTTTGTCTGTGTCTTTTATATTTTTACTAGTACCGACAAAGGGTTTAGATACTATTTAAGACCTAATACTCTATTAAATATTGGTCCTATTATGTTTCCATGAACTTGACAAAAGTGGTCATAAAATTCCCTTTATACTTCCTTTTTGGTTAAATATGATGAATGACGAGGTGACCATGCTATGTTATTTATCCATATTAATCTTGCATGTAGTTAGATAAATGTTATTATGACATGAAATGGATATACCTTTGTTTTGTACACACTAATGACATGATGCATGAGTAAATAGAGAAGCATAAATGGTCAAGGACTCACAACGTGGAAATTAATGCTAGTTAACTAGTGGAAGACAAAGTCACAATAAGATGAGCATTGAAGGAGTCAATAACTGGTTATTTATAGCTCGTATAGTGTAATAATGAAACTTCATCATTTATCCTCAGAGGAGAATAGATGTAGGAGGGATAATTATGCTAGATTTCCTCTGTTGTTGAAACAACTTCACAGTTTCCTATTCGGAGTGTAACTCCCTCTCCTCTTTCTTATGTTATAATAAATGGTGTCATCCTAATGTTCTGGGGGTGGACCTGTCGATGGTTAGAGTTGGTTAGGAGTTTCTTTGTTATAAATAAGTTCACATATCCCTTCTCAAGGATGGTGAACATTTTCTATTATAATTTCCAGTCTTTAGTTTTATAAAAGAGCAATTTTTAGCAATAACTATGATGTAATCGTGTTTTCAGATCAATAAGATAGTTTTCTAGCTTGCAACACTTAGTTGAGTTTTGGGAAGACTTTCTAAGGGGGGCCACTTAGTAAGAATTCCATCCCTCTACATTCAACAATTATTTTCTTTCAATATTTAGTTTGTTACCCTAGCGGTTGATTGTTCTTGTAGCCACTGGAAATCATCCTTTGATTGTACTTTCAGTCAAGGCAGACAAAGTAGTTTTCTGTTTGGTTGCCATGGATTAAGTTGCTATTTCTCTGAGTTCAATTTAGAAGGTAGATTATGTTAAAGCATTCCAGTTATTATTTTTAATGCACTTTGCTTTCAGTATCATTTCCTTTTGAGTCATAGATAGAATGGCTTCAATAAGATCTCTAGTGCATATACTTTGCTGACCCATTTCAAATACACATCTCAGGTTGACAAAAAATGAGCTTTTATGGTGATTGTATAACTACTTCATATGGATGTCCAATCCCCATGCTATGACCCCATAGTCTAGTTATTAAAACCATTAAGAGAGACAAACATTTTTGGCATTGTTGGTGGGGATGGTGTCAAACTAGGGAGTCTATTGCAATCATTTTTAGTTATTTCTCATTTCCAGTAGTGCAGTAGTTTGATTTAAAATAAGGTCTTTAGTTTTATAAAGTAATGATCCACTAATATTACCAAATACTGCATGCATAGAGGTAGGAGAAGAGATGCTTTAGGGAGATTCCTTCTTAATGACCCATATCTTGATAATCACCTAGATGAGTTCTACAATCAACCAAAAGAACAACTAGAGATAAATCCTTTAGCTAATGTATTTGCCAATTTCCACAATCCCTAAAATCACCTTGCAAATATAGTTGACTAGAATCCTTTTGAAAATCCTTTTATTTTGAGACTCTACCAAGCAAGGATGGCTACACCGAAGATATCAATAATCTTAAGAATATTCTTGCTTCAGTCCTTCCTAAATTCTATGGTTCAGTAACAAAGGACCTAGATACTTTCATGTTTGAATTTGACATCCTCTGTAGGATCTATGACTACACCACCGATGCTCATAGGCTTAAACTGTTTCCTACCACTTTGAAGGTCCTACCACTTTGAAGGAATAAACATTAAGATGGTTCATGAGTTTAGGGAGAGATGTTGTGGACAATTGGGAAGCCATGAAAATAAAATTCCTTGAAAAATACAAAGAATATTGTAGAGGCAGTGATATGATGGGAGATGATATTTTTAGGATGCAACAAAAGGAAGATGAGAGTCTGAAAGAGTATATTTCAAGGTTCCTATTTAGTTTGCAGAAATTCCCACATCATGCACTCAATGAAGACTCTCAAAAGTTGAAGACTCTCAAAAGTTGAAGACTCTCAAAAGTTGCTCTTTCTTAGGGGGATCAATGAAAGTTGTATAGAAGACTTCGACTTAATGGGAGGAAGAGATATCACCCAAGTTCCTTGGAATGACATCAAGACTATATGCAAGAATGATTCCAAAGCAATTATCAAGAAAGGAAGAAGTTACCAATCCAGTATGGGAAAATCCTCCACTAATGGAGCTTCAAGGATGGAAATTACTCATTTTCTATCAAACTTTAAGCAAGACATTATAAATAATATGGCTACTTAGTTGGATACACTTCAAGCCAAGAATAAGCATGAGAAGGCAGAGGCAATGTTGGAAGAATATTGTCCTCATTGTCGACAAAAGAAAAGAGATTGCAGATGCAAAACAATAGCCCATATTGAGAGCAAGAAAATTCCACCAGAATTAAAGCCAATTGATGGAGATGATGATCAAATTTTATACATTGCACAAAGAAGGCCATGGGCTCCAAGACAAGGTACACCACCATACCCGTTATCTTTTAATGGTTCTTATCCAAATCCTTATATACCTAATAATCAGTGGCAACCTTCTTTTCCATAAAGATATGGAAATTTTTCCTGACAATCTTGGAATAATTCCCCAAATACATGGCCCAATTATCAAAATTTTCCATCTCAAAGGCAGCAACCTCAAGGAGGTTGGCAACCACCTCAAGGTAACTGGCAATAGACATCCCAATGGAGGGGAGGACAACAATGGCCAAGCTAGCCTGCTGGTTACATGCAACCATCTCAACAACCTCAACAACAAGCCCTAATGCCTCCTCTTAACCCAAGTGCTAGTGCACCTAAACCTACTCAATTATTGGCACAATTTGTTCCAAATCCTAATAGCAAACCACAACAATAACCTATTTATTCTGTTGATCCAAATCAATATCCCGCATATGTTGTAAACATAAGTGATATACATCTCAAATCAAGAACAACTCTACCAACACCTTCTTCGCCAGTTATAATTGAGTTACCTACAAAAGAAATTGAGTAGGATAGTTTTCCTAGTCCACTTGTACAACCAAGTCAAATACAACATCATTCCCCAAAATATGATTCAACACCTCCATTTCCCCAAAGGCTTGAGATTGAAGCAATAAAACTAAAAGAGGAACCAATGTTTGATCTCATAGATCGGTTGAAATGTTTGTGTCAAAATTCCTTTATTCCAAGCAATCAAGGATGTCCCAATTTATAGTAAAGCAATCAAAGGGGCTTGTCTAACGAAACCAAGAAGAACGAAAAAGGATCCACAAATAGTGCATATAGTAGGTCAACTAGTTGATATCATGCTTGGAAAGGTGACTATTCCTAAGTACTTTGACCTTGGTAGTCTAGTGGTTGGAGCTATCATAAATGAAATCCAAGTCCAGAATGCCCTAATTGATCTAGGTGAAACTATCAATGTGATGACAAAGGATACCATGCAACATCTAAATATCACTAATTTAAGACCTACCCCTACCGTCCCGCAGCTAGCAGATAGTTCTACTATTAGACCTGATGGCATGGTAAAAGACCTTGTAGTTACCCTGGATTCTTGGGAATACCCAGTTGATTTTATGATTCTCTATCCAAAAGAAACTCTGGGAGGATATCCCATTATTTTGGGTACACCTTGGTTAGCTACAACATATGCTTTTATAAGTTGTAGGTCAGAAGATATGACAATTTCAGATGGCATGTCAACTAAAAAGCTTGCACTTTATCTACCAACAAAACCTCAGCTTGATTTGGAACAACCAACGTGGCCTAATATAGGGGAAGAAACAGATGAAATTAATCCAGTCACACAACTTATGATGATAGATAGGAATCCTTTCCTGCAGCTTCAAAGGAAGATGAAGTACTCTCCAACATACTTCAAATTCATTATGGAATAATTAAGCAACTAGTTGATTGTTTGTCGAGTATTCCATGTCCATTATAATCAATACTTCCTACTTTTGGTACAACCAACCTTCTTGCAGCTAAAGATCTGCTTCATACATTGTTGTTGCATGAGGTACAAATGCTATATCTTATTGAAGCATCTATGATTGAACTGACTAATAAAGTAGAAGTATCACCAAGAAAGTGTTTGAATATTAACAATAAACTCAATCAAGAGCAGAATATATCTTTGTTAGAATTGATTAAATCTCACAAGCAAGCATTTGCATGGGATTGCCATGACATGAAGGGTTTGATCCGAAGTTGTGTACACATAGAATCTATATCAGAGAGGATTGCACACCAGTAAGGCAACCACAAAGGAGAATTAAGCCTGCATTGAGAGAAATAGTCAAAGAAGAACTACATAAACTATTAGATGTAGGATTTATTTACCCATTTTTTTATAGTCAATGGGTATCACCTTTGGCTATTATTCCTAAAAGGAATGGAAAATAGAGGGTCTATGTATATTATAGAGAGCTTAATGTTGCAACTAAGAAATATCACTTTCCACTTCCTTTTATTGACCAAGTTCTGGATTCTCTAGCAAGTAAGCAATATTTTTCATTCTTAGATGGATTTAGTTGCTATAATCAGATAAAGATTGCACATGAGGACCAATAAAAAATAACTTTTACTTGTCCATGGGGAGCCTATGCCTACTCCATACTCCCAGTTGGATTGTGTGATTCTCCGACTACTTTTGAAAGAGCAATCATAAGCATATTCTCAGATATCTCACATGATTGCATGGAGATCTACATGGATGATTTCACTGCTTATGGTGGGACATACGAGGAAGCATTAAGTCACTTGGAAAAAGTCTTACATAGGTGTGCAAACCATAATATGTCCCTGAATAGTGAAAAGTGTTTCATGATGACGTAGGAGGGAGTAGTGCTTGGCCATTTCATTTCATAAGTTGGTATCCAGGTTGACCTTGCTAAGATTGAGGCAATTCTCAATCTTTTTACTCTTGGTAAACAAAAGGATATTAGATGTTTTTTAGGACATGTAGGTTATTACGGGAGGTTTATAAAGGATTTTAGCAGCAGGCATGCCCGTTATATAGTTTATTGACAAAGGATGTTGAATTCCAATGGACACTATAGTGTGAAAAAGCCTTGATTCAAGCCCTTGTCCTTAAGGGACCTGATTGGGCATTTCCCTTCCATATCCATACTAATGTATCAGATTATGCAATTGGAGTTGTCTTAGTGTAGAAAGAAGCAAATGTGGAGAATGCTATCTACTTCATTAGCAAAAAATTGCAAGGACCAGAATTCAACTATATTGTCACAGAGAAAGAGATATTAGTGGTCATATATGCACTTAATAAATACAAACATTCCATCACTGGTTATCAAATATTTGATTATATAGATCATGCAACTATTAAATATCTCATACCTTCAATCACAGATAGATTAGCAAGATGGATATTATTAATGCAAGAATTTGATATTACCATCATTGATAAACCAGGAAAAGCCAATGTGGTAGCAGATTTTCTATCTAGGTTGACAACCAAAGAAGATCCTCAAGTCATTGATGACTCGTTCCCAGATGAACATCTATTCTCTATTTCTATTCATACACCTTGGTATGCTAACATAGCCAATTACCTAGTTGCTAACAGAATTCCTTCTCATCTTTTACCAAAAGAAAGGAGATTACTTGTTGAGAAGAGCTTCAATTTCTCATGGGTTGGAGGGTGCCTATTTTATACTAGACCAAAATAAGTGATGAGAAGATGTGTCTGAGAGGATGAGACCTATGGAATCTTGTATGTATGCCATGATGAGCCATGTGGGGGGCATTTTGCAGCCAAAAGGACAACCATTAAGATACTAAATACAGGGTACTATTGGCCTACCCTGCAGAGGGATGCATCCAAATATACCAAAAAATGTGATAGATGCCAAATAATGGGTAGACCAACTAGATCAGATGAAATGTCATTTATCCACAAGTTTTAGTGACACCATTTGATAAATGGGGACTTACCTTTGTAGGACCCATTGATCCTCCATCAAATGAAAAATCTTACATCTTGGTTTTCACTTAATACGTGACAAAATGGGTAGAATTCAAAGCCATGAAACATGTAAGGGACAACAAATTTGCATAATTTCTTTATGAATAAATTTTCAATCTCTATGGAGTTCCCAAGGAGATAGTGATAGATAAAGGAGCTCAGTTTACTTCCACTATTGTCATAGCATTAGTAAATGAGTACAAAATTAGACATAGAAAATATAGACCTTACCATCCTCAGGCTAATGGCCAGGCTGAAATTACAAATAGGGAGATTGAAACTATTCTCACTAAAATAGTAGCTCTGCATAGAAAGGATTGGGCAACCAAACTACCTAACGTAATATGGGCATATAGAACATCATGGAAAACCACAATAGGGTTTACCCCTTTCGATATGTTATACGACAAAACAACAATGATGCCAATTGAGTTTGAACATAAAACATTAAGAACAACACTTGAGCTTGGAATGGACATATTTGCAGCACAAAAATAAAGAATCATGCAGTTAAATGCTTTGGATGAAACCAAGAAATCAACTTTGCATTAGATATAAATGCTACAAAATCAGAGGATCAAATTTCATAATAAATACATCAAGGATAAGCAGTTTCAAACAGGAGATTGGGCACTCCTATATGATTCCAGATATAAAGTTAACATGGGCAAATTATAGACAATATGGTTAGGCCCTTATGAAATTGTAGAAGTTTTTCCTAATGGAGTTGTACAACTCACAACTATTGACCTTGTGCAATTCAAATTACTTGTTAATGGTCATTGACTAAAGATTTATCATAAAGCATGTTCCAAACAGGAGTTCCTGCAGCAATTTAATGCTAGCTTAAGCTCCAGAAACCCTGTAGCCGAAGAAGGTGGACTTGATGTTCCACCTTCTGCCTAGTTACATATTTGCATGCATAATAAACACTTCCAATTTTTGTGGGAGTACTTTATCCATCAATAAATTTACCATCACTTCATATCATGTTCTTGTCTTCCACATTCACTCCACTTCATTCCACTATGCTTTTACTGCTAGTTTACCAGTTCAACATGCAACTTACTTCCACAATGATAAGATCTTATACATCATTCACACTCCATGTATGTACTTAACAATTTGTGTATATTATTTCTTTCAAATGCATTTATATTATTATAGTTATATTAATATGAATACTTCACGTAACATATTCTTCCCAACTTTCCCGCAGACATGTGTGGAACCCTGTCACCATTTAGGTTGGGGGGAGGGTACACATGTCCTTAATTTTTTTTGAGTAATGTAATTATTTCACTTTTTTTAATTTTGAATCTCATCTTAAACTGAAGTGACAGTCTGTATTAATGATGTGACCTCTCTTTAAAATTTTCACGTTTGAGCCTAGATGTGCTGACACTGCCAACATTTGAAGTCATGATAACCTTCCTTAATGTATTTAATTGTCATTATAATGCTGTAAGCCGAGAAATATGAATTTGAAGGGTTTTTGTCTTGACGGAAGGAAGAAAGTTGCAAGAAACATTTGGGAATTCTCATAACAGTATTTTCAAAAATTCAAAGAATATAGTTGAAGGTAAGCAATGGGAGGATCACTTATCCAGAATGAGCCTACAACTCATACCATACTTCTGGAAGATCACCTTTGTGAGGCAGAATTCAGATGGTGTGGATGCATGGACTATTTCCTGAAGCTTAATGGTTTTGATAGCAACATTGCGTTGGAATTTGCTCAGACCTTTTTAGGTGGTGAAGCAATGATGAAAGATCTAAAAGTAATTGCTACATAAGAATGTATAGTTGAGGTCTCAGGTTTGCCTATGGATGGACATAAATATCTTGAATCTAAAGATGCTAGGTCTACTAAAGCCAAGTTCACCATACCTCGTGAACCTCCTCTTGATGTGGACAAGCAGGGGACTTGAAGACATTCTTTACCAAGCAAATGGAGACAAGTAGCTGTGTACGTGATCAAGTATCTTACCTGCGAAGGTAAGAAATCTTGTCTTCATTCCATGAATTTTAAGATTCTGAGCCATATGAGACATGGTCGACAAATGAATGTGTCAAATGTCCTATATAATCTAATCTCAGTCATGGCAGCTGAAACATAGAAAGGTAGGTCAAACTTCGTCTCTCATAATTGTTTGATTAAATTACTTGTGGAAAGGTATTTGCAAGATGTTTCCCAGATGATCTGGGATGAATTTGTTTCAATAAATAAATTAAAAGTAGTTAATGAGAGAAGTAGGGGTCAATCATTAGCACATAGGGTTAGGGATGCAGAGAAAACTGTTAAATTAACCCCATGAGCTTCAACATCTATGGTATCCCTTGTTGAAGATTCTCCTGTAGCAGAATCTTCATCTAGTGATACCAATAGACTTTAGTGATACCAATAGACTTTTCAGTAGACCCGAATGTCAAATTTGAATCTAAAACTCCAGTAAAGACTAGGTTGTTGTTCAAAGGCAAAAAGGTAAATCAAGAGAAGTTAAAGAAACGAGGGAAGGGACATAGAAATAAGGACTAGAAAAGGAAACCATAAGCCCTATAAAAAAACTGAAGAGCAAAACACAACCACTACCCAGTCTGGGAATCCTACCAAAAAGGCCAAACATGTTAAACCCTCCAAAATAATTGAGAAGACACCACAGAGAAAAAGTCACAGGCTCAAAGGGAAATTTAGGAAAATTAAGCAAAGCGAGTCTGTTGGCATTTGCATGAAGATTGCATTGATGAAGTCTAAGTGTTGTCATTGATGTCAACTGCAACCGGTAGTTGAGTAAGTGAAGGAAACTGATATTCCCTTAGAAGTAGTGAGATCAACCGGTACCTTACCTGTTCATGTGCCAAACCCTAACCGATGGAGCTTGGTGAATCGGTTGTGTTGATCTATGATCAAATGGTGATTGAAGATGATCATGCCATGTATGCATGATGCATGTGATGAGTTTCAAAGTTGTTTCAGTGCGTAAAGATAACTGTTTTATCTTGGGAATGATCGAGTGCATTGTATAGAGAGGAAACCGCATGATGAGTTACAAGATTCGATCAAGTAGTGATCAAGGAGTGGTCGAGGTTGTCTTGTACAATGTGAAATGATTGCTATGTGATCTAATGGTCATGTTTGAACTGATTTCTTTGTAATCTTTATGAGATCTTAGGTTTGTGATGTGTTACTGACCTATTGTTTTGCCTATAAGGTTGATGAGTTGTTTTGTTGTAGTGTTGGAAATTTTGGTTAAGTGTCAGTGTGATTGATTGCCGAAACAAAAGGAGTATCTGCAGTATGTTTGAAGGTAGATAGGAGCATGAAAAGGATTTGATCAAGCAGAGTAGTGCTATTTACTAGATCAACAAAACCCTGTTGTTCTCTAACAATTACAACAGTTAAATCCCTTAACCGGGTAAGCTTTAACAGGCTTAGTGCTTTCTAAATCCTCTAACCATGTGATCCATTAGCTTGGATTTCAAACCCTCTATTGAGGTTACTCCTAATAGAGTATTACTTTTAACAGGGCATTATAGTCAATCCCTTAACTGGGTGGTACCTAA
This sequence comes from Cryptomeria japonica, assembly GCF_030272615.1. Taxonomy (NCBI): domain Eukaryota; kingdom Viridiplantae; phylum Streptophyta; class Pinopsida; order Cupressales; family Cupressaceae; genus Cryptomeria; species Cryptomeria japonica. The sequence continues at coordinate 499,008,496 of NC_081408.1, forward strand.
CAGGATCTGTTCCTAACAGGACATTTTTGTAAAGCTTCTAACAAGGCTTGGCTCCTAATAGAGTGAACTTCATAAGAGTTCAGAATACTTGTGGATATTCATCCCCATCATGGTTTTTCCCATTTGGATTTCCATGTCAAAAATCATCGTGTCAAGTGGTGAATGGTTTTTGTGGTTAATTTGCTTAACTATTAAATCCACTTAGTTATGTTAATATGACCGACAGTAATATGAAATGTGCTTTTACTATTTTTAGTAAAGTGGTTTGATGTTTTGGTTAAATGGTTTGAGAATTTAAGAGCTGTTACACTGTTATTTTGTTATGCCAATAAACTGGTTGATTTGATAGTGCAGTTGCAGTTTATTACTTAGTGTTTGAACCAATTAGTTCAGTGATTGATTTGTGAGTTGGGTTTTGAGTTTGGTGAAAGTTTAGCTAGTTTTCCATCTGCTGATGCACCCCCCCCTCTCAATAGTTGTCTGGATCCTTATTGATTCATCATATCATCAGAGTATAGAGTAAATATTCAAATTGAATCATTAGGGTCTGATCACACTACTCCCAGTGTAGAAGAAAAGGCGAAGAGGTGGTACAGGATGAGGAAATGAGAGAATTTCCTCAAGAAGAACAAGGCTTAGTGATGGAAGAAGAACAACCTCAAGAGAATACAGGTTTGAGTGGCCTTGCTGGATTAGCTGCTCTAGTAGATCAAGTGCCAAAAAAAGGGAGAAAAAGAGGAATTAGTTCGGAAAAGGTCCCAAGTGGTAGGGCATAGACCTATCCCCTTCTCATGGATTTCTATAGTCGTAGGTTTGTATAAAGATATGATAGAAAAAAAACAAGAATGGAATAAAGAAAAACTTAAGTTGCAGGAAATAATTAGTAAGAAAGATGAAGAGATTGGGATGAAAGATGAAGAAATTGTTGCATTAAAGAACAAGGTGGATAATGTAGTAACCATGATACCAAAGATTGTAGGATGGAGGACATCACCAAGGGTGTATGAAATGTATCTAAAATAACTCAATCTCTCTTTCAAGTTGTCAAGAATTGTTTCAAACTCAAACCATTCTATGGAGACTCCCCAAGAGTTTTAACAGATTTATCAATCATCTCCTACAACAACTAAAAATTTGCTTTGTGAGTTTTCCCTTCACAATTATGCAGTTCCTTATGACAATGATTGGAATCCTTTATTGTATATTGGTGATATTCATATCAGAGCTCTCATGTCTTGGATTCAAAATGAGAATAATTGGGGGTGACAATTCAAAACATATAAAGAAGAAGAGCTTTGGATTCCCCTGCCTTTAAGAATTGAAGCTACAAATCCTAGATGCCTCTAATATGATTGGAAAAATATCTTATTCAGACTTGAGTGTAAATCTCAAATCCTAGCCTTAAGAGAAGAGTTATTCCAAGAATTTTAACAGATGAGTCTTGTTGCAAGACAAATAGTGATGGGATATTTGGCGCAAAGATGGAATAGTTTGACAGAGGAATTGAAGCAAGTAGAACCACATTCCCTTCAAAATTATTATGCAGCTATTAAATGGGCACCATGATACGTACACCTGGGCAGATCAAAGATGAATAACCGACTTCCTCTCATTTTTCAAGTGCTAATACTTTTATGGCCATTTCCAAAATGCAGGAAATATGGAAATGCTTTTGAAGAAGTGGCAGAAAGAGCTAGGTGGGACAAACTAGGAGAGTGATGAACTTATAAGGCACTAAGAGGGGGGTGAATTAGTGCAAGTAAAAACAATATAAATCTGATCACCAACTTTAACAACTTAAAACTTATCAATCATATGATAAATATTACCACATAAGCAAATGCCCAATAAAATAAATTCCACATAATACAAGAGATTATACGTGGAAAACCCAAAAGGGAAAAACCATGGTGGGAGTTAGTACCCAAAAGATTCACTATCTGCAGAATAGAAATCTTGACCGATTAAGGTCTTACAACTATGCCCTGTTAGGAGCAGAACCGGTTAAGAGTCACCCGGTTAGGGGATTTGAATGATAAGCCCTATTAGGAGAAATGACCTGTTAGGATCAACCTCGCAAGAGGATTTAAGATTCTGATTCAGAGTTACCCTGTTAGGGGATTTACAAATTATGGCCTATTATGAGCTACCCGGTTAGGGGATTTTTTTGCTGCAAACTGTTAGGAAAACAATAACGATAAGATCTTCAAGTAACACCTTCTATGTCTAATAAGATTTGCTTATGATCCTTAAAACATCAACAACACTTCATTACAAAACTTCCCTAATCATCACACAATCATATTCACAATATTCTCTCATGAATTCTCTCATCACACACATGCCAACTTTATACCTCATCACACTTTTTATAAACATTTACATTTAGTCGGCTACAACCTTGGAACAATTTCCTGGGTTCAATGAATCTAGAGAAACTTACATCGTACGCTTTACATATGTTGGCCACCGACATAACAAATTAAAACTTGTGCCATTTTACTGATTTAAGTGAGTCTATCACTACCAGTTAAGTGTTCTACCATTTTGTTTGTTCTGTAAATCAAATCTTTCTTGTCCAGTTGAATCTACCAATGTGGTTGTGAACATATCTCCAAATACTTGTCATCATCATCATTGTGAAACCACATCATCCAATTTTTCTTGAATCGCCTGTACCGGTTGTCGGAATGGAACTATGTCTTAGTTTACCGGTTGAGATCCTAATTACCGGTTCTTTGTAAAACTATCTTTTGTACCGGTTGGCATCTAAGACTTAGATGACTATAAAAACACTGTTACCATCAACCACAACACAAAACTTAGTCATCAAACTTGAATCTCAATCTCTTCATCACATTCACTAACCAATCATATACCAGTTGCATAACAACAACAATCTTTACTGGTTCAGTCAAATTCCAACAATCTCCCCCTTTGGCATTGATGGCAACACTTAGGAAATTTTTTGTCAACTAAGTGTGCAAAACAAAAATTGACTAAATGACATATACTCCCCCTTAGCAATTGCATGCTATAACAAAATACAATATACAATTACATATAGAATTTTGACTCAACTCTTACTCCCCCTTTGACAACAATGCCAAAATGAAATAAAAATACATGTGATATCAAAATTTGCATTAGAGCATATATATAGATATAAGAGTCATAAAGTATTTACACAGGAATTCTAGAAAAAAACATCACTAAAATGAGACTTCAAATTTTTTAAGTCAATATGCCATGTCTCTAAAATTTTGCCAACGATGTCCACATGAGTCTTGATTTGTCCAGCTAGTTCCTCCATAGCATCAATAGTACTTATTTTCGGTGTAGAAAGACCAACTTCACATTCTTTGTATGCTCTCTGCAAAACTTCAACCTTCGATATAAGTTGTGTTTGAAGCTACTGTAGGGATGTGACTCTCTTTACTTGTTCCTGCTCATATACTTTCAGCTTGTCCTGAATTTCTACTACTGATTTTATAAAATGAATAGCACAGTCATTAAGGCGATTAAATGACTCACTTACAACCTCAAGTTCATACTCTGCTTCTGCTCTTTTCTTAAATTCAAATCAACACAAAATAAGGAAAATATTGAAACAATAGAGAGGATTTTACCTCTGGTTTCCAGTGCTTCCTTCAAATAATCCTTATTAATAGTAAGAGCCACTTTACCTTTATCAATTTCAGACATCAAGTGCTTTGTCCTCTTCTTCTTGTAGTTTTTCTCCACAGTGACATAAGTTGCATCCTCTAATGATTTCATCTGCTCTCTGGCATCAGAAACAAGTTGTCCAAGCTTGTCAATAGGTGTGGCAAAATTTCTCGTGTCCTTCTCCAGTAGGAGACTAGACAAAATATCTACTGCATTCCTAATGGTCTATGCCTCCTTCTGTTGTTCTTTCTTCCTCTTCTTTTTAGCTCGGGATTGCATGGTAGTTGCAATCTCCACTAACTTAGTAGAACTCAGTTTATCCATGTCAAGAGGTCCTTGGATGCTTGATGCATCATCATCATCTTCTTCATCAACACCTTTATTTTTGGAATCAAGTGACAAAGGTGTCACTATGGGTTCATTCTTTTCTACCTTATTCTCCTATGTTCCCTCTTTATTTTCAATTTTCTCTTCTTCCTTTTCCTTTTCAGTTTCTTCATTCTTCTCTTCTTCTTGCTTTTCTTCATTACTTTTCATTATCGGTGGTGGTTGAGTATCTATAGTCTGATTATCTACTAGTGGCTCCTCATCCTTCTTTTCTTCTTCATCTGTCTTACCTTCCTATTCCTGATTCTGCTCATGTTGTTCAGACATATGAACATCTACATCATACACATCTATGTTGTTAGCAATATTATCAACATTATCACCAGTATCATCATCAGAGATAAACATTGGTTTTATTTGTGTGTTCACCGGTTGGTCATCAAACACAATTTCATCGGACTTAAAATCAGTAGGTTTAATACCTTCTGGAAAATATTCACCCTTAAGCTTTACAGGTTCTTCATCCTTATCATATTCCTTTTCAATAGGAATTAGACCCAAAGCCTTCTTTAGCAAATTTTCAGTCTCTTGTTGGACTGATTGAGTCTCACCGATTAGCATCCTTGTCAATCTTTTCTTAGATCTGAAGGAAGATTTTGTTTTCAACAAAATATCATCTAATTATTCTTTTGTGGCTTCCAGTTGAAGACTTTTGAGTGTATACTCAAAAAATTCTCTGTCCTGCTTCATTGCAGCCTGCCACCTTGCATCAATTTTATTGTATAATGAATTTGAAATGTGCCCTTGCAGCTCAATGAGGGCTTTACTATATTTATTCACCATATACACAACTGCATCTTCTATTAATCTTTGTTTGTTCTTGCCAAGATTATCATACAATTTATTCAAACCCTTAAGAACACCATATTCCATAATACTTTTAACAATTTATCAAGAGCAGTAGGTTTATTTACCGATTTCTCCATAGATTTGACAGTGGAGGTTCCAATAATCTTAGATTTCTTGCGACTAGTCCTTAGGACTTTCTTCTCTTTCTCAGATTCAGTGTCTTCTTCATCTGCATCTGTCGGTGCTAGTTTCTGAGCTTGTTGCTTCTTTCTTTTACCAGTTTTAACCGATTCAATTGGAGGATCAACAACCTTTCCTCCTTTCTAGAACTGAATCTTTGAAGATTTTGCTGTTGGTTTCTCTTTCTTTACAGCTGCTGGTTTTTCTGTAGCTTTCCCTTTTCCATCTCTTGTTTGCATATCGGTGGAGGTGCCAGTTGGAGTACTTGATGTTCTAGCTTGTTGAGCAACATGTTTTTCTCTAGCTTCATTAATAGCTTCCTTTGTAGATCCATCTTGATCAACAAAGGCTTCAACTTCCTTCCTAACTTTCTTGGCTATCACCGGTTGGTTAAGTTTTGAGTGCACTTGAAGGGATTTTTCCTTGTAAGTGCCAAACCTTTATGCTATGGTATCAACCGGTTGTCCAAGTAGATGGTCAACATATGCAATCAATAGATATTTATCAACTTCATACCCATGGGCATAAACCAAGTATTTTGGGGTTCTACAACTTCCATCATACAAGTATCTGTGTCCACCATAAAACAAATTATTTTCTCATACCGATTAACTACCTTTGTCGGTATCCTTTCTCTTGCATATATTTTCTTCTAAAAATATTTGAAGTATCCCCATGCAATCTTATTAAAATCATTACCTAGCATCCTAATGCTATTTTTCATTTGCATTAAAGCAAGTGTTCCTCCAATCCATTGAATATCTCCAATACCAGGAAAATAATTTTGAAAATAAAAGAATAGACCAAGAATGAGTTGACCAAATTTGAACCTCAATCTTTTGTCCTTCTTAATAGCCTCCAAGTTCAACATCAATTGACTCCACACAACTTCAGATAGATCATAATCAACATCTTCTTTAATCATCTGGTAAGTAGTATGAATAGAAGCTGCCAGTACACCATTCATTCTGCTAGAGTAGTTTACTCTGTATCCAATCACCATTGAAGCATATTTCACTACCGGATCACTGATATTGTTCATTATCATAGCTCTGCCATCCCATTTGGATCATGTTAGCTTTTCTATGTCATTCTTTGGAACGGATTTTAGTAAAGGGACTTCACTGGTTGCACAAAGTTTGGTGACTGCATTAATGGCTTCCTTAGAGATTTCATGTGGTCGGTCAAGCCACATAAAATGATCATGTATCCCGCTAAGCACATATCTAACATCTTCATCCACAAAATCATCAATGAAATTAAGTGCATGATGAAACCCTTTGTCAGTAACCTTCTTGTATTGTTCCTTCAAGATATCATTATCATCACATAGTGCTCTATATTGGTCAAAAATAGCAACCATACCCAAATATTCCACTTTGCAATGGTAATATGATCTAACATATTCAACATGTAATACACTGTGGGGTACTTCGGATAGGGCTTTGACGGGATCAATTTCTTCAGACTTAAATGGATGTCATTTGAATTCAGGTCATGGCCTATCGGTAACATCTACTAAATGTGGTGTATCCATATTCAACAAATAACTCTTCATAAATAGATAGTAAGATCTCTTAAACATACCTTTTCCCACTTATGCACTAGGGTTTTAGACACTGACGAAGTTCTTTTAACCGATTGTCGATCACAGATCACACCAAACACTTGAATCTTTGTCAATCAAGTTAGATGTTGCAAACACAAGTTCTGTTGTTCTCTATTCACTCTCCAAGTGCTCATACTAATGCAATGTGTCAAATAAAATTCAAAAAGTTCCTTTTATTTGCCCATTATCTACCGCATTAAATGCCTTTACCGGTAAAACCCTAAAATGTCTTAAAACATTATATCGATTCGCATAACACATCAAACCTACTGGTTTGATCACATAATCACTTCTTAACATCATATAACATCTTAAGTATGCATATTTCACATACATCACGGTCCTTTAGGGGGTTCAGAAATAGATCTAACATTAAGTTCCCTCTAAGCTGTATAGGCAACTTAGTTTGTCGGTGAAGGGTTCTCCACACTAGGTGAAGAAATAGGATCTTCAGATGATTTTACTTCAGTTACCCCATTGATGAGCCTATAAATTGACCATATTATTTCATGTTTTATGATACTTTACCTCATATTTATAATTTCCTTCCAAGTAATTTCGAAACATTACCTTGATTTTGTGAAGCATTGACTAGGATTAATGATGTTTGATATGCATATGTGTGTCTAGCTAGTTGATGTTAAACAATGATAAAATATTATAATAAATGGTTATTATTGAATGTAAAGTACTTAAGAAGGATTAAAATTTTGTTTTTGAGTGGTTTGAGTCATTAATATATCTAGAAAGGAGGAGGAGCAAGTTGGCAATTGACAGATGTAGCAGTTGACTGAAAGTGCAGAAAAAGTCAAAAGACCAGTTTCAGTAAAACGGGCATATCTCACTCGTTTCGTAACGAAATTTAGATTTTCAAAATTATCTATAAATGTTAAAAGGAGATCTAATAAAAGGTTTAAACTGTTTGAGATTATTTGCAATAGTTAATGAGCATAATTTACTAGAGGTTGATTGAGACAAACTAGCAGATTTCTAGGCAGTAGTTAAGGATTGAGTTCTAATTCAACTTGGGCTCTTCTACCTCTTCATGAGTTCGTGTATTTGGAGTAATTAAAGTGAAGGAAAATTGGAGAATATTGTGGAAATAATATTTTATGATTCATAAGTAATTATAACATGTTTTGTACACATGTTCAACCATGACCGCATTTAATGGTTGTAAGAGTTTGAAGAGGATTAGAACTCTCTCAAATCTTGTTAGTTCAATCTTTATTATCAGTCATGAGTAGAATAAGTCATCTCCTTGCTCTCACAGGAGAAATGAAATTTGTAATAATTTTTTGAGTTTGTAATTATTCTAACTCTCAAGCGTCAAGTATAAATCTGAGATTTTGTTGAGTTGTGAGTAAGTAGTGTTGAAAGTAGTGTTGAGAATAGTGTAGAGAGTATCCAGTTAGTGTTGAGTCTTGTTAATGGTGTCAGATTTCAATTAGCAAGTCTGATACATGTACATGTAATATTTGATTTGCAATAAGAAGATTATTTGAGCATTGAAGCTTGTCTATTGAAGATGGAATGCCAATGACAGATTGAAGCAACTTAAGCAAGGGCCACTTGAGGAATTGTGATTTCATCGTAGTTTAGATTTTAAATGACTAACATGTTGTTTTTGAGTGGTTTGAGTCATTCATATAGCTAGAAAGGAGGAGGAGAAAGTTGGCAATTGACAGATGTAGCAGTTGACTGAAAGTGCAGAAAAAGTCAAAAGACCAGTTTCAATAAAACGGGCATATCTCACTTGTTCTTAACGAAATTCAGATTTTCAAAATGATTTGGAAATCTTAAAAGGAGATCTAAAAAGGGTTTAAACTGTTTGAGGTGATTCACAATAGTTAATGAGCAGAATTCACCAGAAGTTGATTGAGACAAACTAGCAAATTTCCAAGCAGCAGTTAAGGATTAAGTTCTAATTCAACTTGGACTCTTCTACCTCTTCATGAGTTCGTGTATTTGGAGTTATTAAAGTGAAGGAACATTGGAGAATCTTGTGGAAACAATATTTTATGATTCATAAATAATTATAACATGTTTTGTACACATGTTCAGCCATGACTACATTTAATGGTTGTAAGAGTTTGAATAGGATTAGAACTCTGTCAACTCTTGTTAGTTTAATCTTTATTATCACTCATGAGTAGAATAAGCCATCTTCTTGCTATCATAGGAGAAATGACATTTTTAATAATTTGTTGAGTTTTTAATTACTTCAACTCTCAAGCCTCAAGCATAAATCCGAGATTTTGTTGAGTTGTAGTGTCAAAAGTAGTGTTGACAGTAGTGTTAAGAATAGTGTAGAGAGTATTTGGTTGGTGTTGAGTCTTGTTAATGGTGTCCATATTCAATCAACAAGTTTGATATATGTCCATGTAATATTTGATTTGCAATAATAAGATTATTTGAGCATTGAAGCTTGTTTATTGAAGATGGAATGCAAATGACAGATTGAAGCAAGTCAAGCAAGGGCCACTTGAGGAACCGTGATTTCTTCATAGTTTAGATTTGAAATAGTTTACATTTTTATTCACTATGCTTTACTTTTATTAGTGATTTGGTTATGATAGGTTTTGTTTTTAGCATATTCAATTTTACTAGTTTTAGAATAGTCAACCTGCAGCCACTGCTATTGCAAATAACCAGTCTTCCTGTTGCCACTGCTGTGTAATTAGTTTTATTTCCAACATTGTCATGTTTTCAATTCAGTTTATTATTTTGGGTTTATTTGATATACACAACTGAAATAAAAAATTAGAAGGCTTCCATAGTGCATATACAATGTTGTCTCATTTCAAGTTCACATCCCTGGGTTGATAATCAAATGTAGCTTCTAGTTCATGAAGGGTTGCTTAGTGTGGATAAAATACCTAAATTGCAAATTAGTATTCCAACCTCAATTGCAATTAAAATGCTCAACACTCATCATCCGTCTTTTTCCAGATTCTATTCATTTCTGCTCTGGTCTCCTCCACATCAACTTTCATCTTCCCTTTCCTGTCACTTTATTGATTCATCGGTTTGTTCACTTTAGCTTTGCATAACTTTTCCATATGTCCTGGTTTATGACAATGATAACAAGCCATACCAAAAGCTCTCCAAGATCCAGTATTGCCTCTGCCAGTCCTTCTTCTGCAGTTCATAGCCACATGACCAAAGTTATTACAGATTGTGCATACCACATTCATTCTCTTCTCCATCTCATAGGGACTAGACTGGTTAGCATAGGGTCTTAGCCTATCTAGACTTCTTTGGTCATTGAAATTACTTCTCCAAACACCAACAAACCTCTAATTCATGTGAGGTGTAGGATTGTTTGCTCCATACCCGCATTCAATAGATTTATGCCCATACATGTTGCATGTGCAACAAAAACCTTCAAATCTTCTAAGCATATCTCTCTGATTAGTATTAGGTCTATAACCAGTATTAACATCATATCTGCTTCTACATACATTAGCAATATGTCATAGCTTATGGAAATTGAAACAAATAGGTTTATAAGATTTCTTACCAGTGGTTTTATGAGTCTTAGGAGCAGGTTTACCTTCATGCATGTTGACCTTAGTACCTGAAGGTCCTCCTTTCTCAAATGTATTGTATCCTAACCCAAATGTATCACCATTCAACCTCTGAGATGGGATCTGATCATCCAACATGGTAGAACTCTTGTTGAATTTTGCAAGCTTCTCATTAGCTTCTGCAAGCTCTTTAGTAGGATCTTCATTCTGCTTCATAAGAGTCTCTCTAAGAGACATTGCGGTATCAAGATCTGCTTTGATTTCTTATTTTTCTTCTTTCTCCTCATGCCAGTGTGCATACAGAGTGCCATTTTCCTAATTCATCTTAAATATATCATAATATTTCTCTTTGATCTTGTCTTCACCTGCCCTCCTTGCTTCAAGTTCTCGACTCATCCGGATTGTAAGGGCTTCAAGCTCTCTCCTCAGGTTAGACTTCTCACCATTTAGTTTTTCCACCTCATCTACCAATGCATCTATGTTTGCTTCATCAGAAGAGCTTCTTTTATTGACTTCCAATAGTTGTTCAGTAAGCTCTTTCCTTTTCCTTTTAGCAAGTGAAGCTTTATACTTGCCTCTCAAAGCTTCTAGGGCTTCCTCAGTTCACCAGGTTTATGAGACATCTCTCTGTAACTCATGTCCCCCATGTCTACCTTGGGAATTATTCTCAAGCAGTTAGTCCTCAAAGAAGGTTGGCTCTGATACCAATTCATAAACTTATAAGGCACTGAGAGGGGGGGGGGGGGTGAATCAGTGCAAGCAAAAGCAATATAAATCTTATCACCAACTTTAACAACTTAAAACTTATCAAGCATATGAGAAATATCACCACATAAGCAAATGCCCAATAAAAAATATTCCACATAACACAAGAGATTATACGTGGAAAACCCAAAGGGAAAAACCATGGTGGGAGTTAGTACCCACAAGATTCACTATCTGCAGAATAGAAATCTTGACCAGTTAAGGTCTTACAACTATGCCCTGTTAGGAGCAGATCCAGTTAAGGGTCACTCAGTTAGGGGATTTGAATGATAAGCCCTGTTAGGAGCAATTACTTGTTAGGATCAACCTCGCAAGAGGATTTAAGACTTTCATTCAGAGCTACCCTACTAGGGGATTTACAGATTAATGCCTGTTAGGACCTACTCGGATAGGGGATTTTGTTGCTGCAAACTGTTAGGAAAACAACAATGATAGGATATTCAAGTAACACCTATATCTAATAAGATCAACTTTTGATCCTTAAAACATCAACAACACTTCATTACAAAACTTCCCTAATCACCCACGATCATATTCACAATATTTGATCATGAATTCTCTCTTCACACACATACCGACTTTATACCTCATCGCACTTTTTATAAACATTTACATTTAGTCGACTCAGCCTTGGAACAATTTCCTAGGTTCAATAAATCTAGACAAACTTACATTGTATGATTTACATATGTTGGCCACTGACATAACAGATTAAAACTTGTGTCATTTTACCAATTTAAGTGAGTATATCACTATTGGTTAAGTGTTCTACCAGTTTGTTTGTTCTATAAATTAAATCTCGCTTCTCCAGTTGAATCTGCCAATGTGGTTGTGAACATATCTCCAAATATCTATCACCATCATTGTTGTGAAACCACTTCATCCAATTCTTCATGAATCAACTGTACCGGTTGTCAGAATGCAACTCTGTCTTAGTTTACGAGTTGAGATCCTAATTACTGGTTCTCTGTAAAACTATCTTTTTTACAAGTTAACCGTTACTAGTTGGCATCTAACACTTAGATGACTACAAAAACATTATTTCCATCAATGACAACACAAAAATTAGTCATCAAACATGAATATCAATCTCTTTATCACATTCACTAACCAATCATATACCGGTTGCATAACAACAACAATCTTTACCGGTTCAGTCAAATACCAACAAAAAGAACAAAGGATTCTACCAGACCCTTGAAACTGGAGGTGCAGGCTAGGTTACTCCTGGTGATTATAGGGTGCAAGCTAGGATGAGGAATGTTGTGCCTACTGGGGGACCATCAGGAAGTTATGTTAGGGGGAATGATAAGCTCAATTTTGTTTGTGTCTTTTATATTTTTACTAGTAATAACAAAATGTTTAGATACCATTTAAGACCTAATACTCTGTTAAATATTGGTCTTATTATGTTTCCATGAAATTGATAAAAGTGGTCATAAACTTCCCCTTATACTTCCTTTTTGGTTAAATATGATGAATGATGAGGTGACCATGCTATGCGATTTATCCATATTAATCTTGCATGTAGTTAGATAAATGTTATTTTGACATGAAATGGATATACCTTTGTTCTGTAAACACTAATGACATGATGTAAGAGTAAATAAAGAAACAAAAATGTTCAAGGACTCACAACGTGGAAGTTAATGCTAGTTAACTAGTTGAAGATAAAGTCACGATAGGACATGAGCATCCAAGGAGTCAACAACCGGTTATTTACAACTCATATATTGTAATAATGAAACTTCAATATTCATGCTCGTAGGAGAATAGATCTAGGAGGGACAGTTATGCTAGATTTCATCTGTTGTTGAAACAACTTAACTGTTTCCTATTCAGAGTGTAACTCCCTCTCCTCTTTCTTATGTTATAATAAATGGTGTCCTCCTAATGTTCTAGGGCTGGATCTGCCAATGATTAGAGTTAGTTAGGAGTTTCTTTGCTATAAATAAGTTTAGATATCCTTTCTCAGGGATGGTGAACATCAACTATTGTAATTTTTCAGTCTTTAGTTTTATAAAAGAACAATTTCAGCAAGAACTATGATGTAACAGTGTTTTCAAATCAATAAGATAGTTTTCTAGTTTGCAGAACTTAGCTGGGTTTTGGGAAGACTTGCTAAGGGGGGCCACTTAATAAGAATTTCATCCCTCTGCAGCCAACTATTATTTTCTTTCAGTATTTAGTTTGTTGTCCTGGCGGTTGACTGTTCCTGTAGCCAAGGTAGACAAAGTAGTTTCCGGTTTGCTCACCATGGATTAAGTTGCTATTTCTTTGAGTTCAGTTTAGAAGGTAGATTCTGTTAAAGAATTCTAGATATTATTTTCAATGCACTTTAATTTCAGTATCATTTCTTTTTGAGTCATAGATATAATGACTGCAATAAGATCTCTAGTGCATATGCTTTACTAGCCCATTTCAAGTATATGTCTCGGGTTGATAGAAAATGAGATTTCATAATGATAGTATAACTACTTGGTATGGATGTCCAATCCCTAAGTTATGACCCTAGAGTCTAGATATTAAAACCATTAAGAGAGACAAACCTCCCACCTCTGGTCTCATTCATCACAACTCAATTTCATATGTCATTCCAACTTCTCCTTCTTATTTTGGACATCAAGTCCCAATTGAAGGCACATTGGGGGAGCAAGTCGCCTAGGGTGACCCGCTCCCCAATGTTAGGCCCCAAATTCAATTTATAGCATGTTTGGGTAGATTGAGTGGGAAATATTTTCTCGTGTCAACTTGCTCTGAGTTTTTCACCCCAAAATGCCTAGGAGAGGTATATAAGGAAGGTATCCTCATCATTTAGGGAGGCAATCATGAGAGCTCAAGTCCACATCAATCAACAAGGCAAACAAGAATTCATTATTCTAAAATTAAAGGAATTTCATCCTACCATATTATTCACTATGGTAATCTTCAACAACCTTCATGCAAGCAAGACTTTTCTGATTTCGTTTTAGGTCTTTTGTGTGGAGTCATGCTATTGCATCAACATTTGTGATAATCTTCAAAGAAGAATTTGTGTCATCAAGGTGCAAGACACTTCTATTATCATATCTAGCCTCTACTATATATCGACATGCTTTCCTTTCAACTTCAATTCAATTCAATTTCAAGGTTGATTTCAAAATCAGGGTTTGACTTAGGCAACCCCTATCTACCCAACATTTTCCTCAATTCTATTGTGCAAGAAACCTATGGAAATAGGCACAAGCTAATCAAGTGGAGATCTATAGTATGCAATTCATTAGAGCATATACTATCAAGAGCGGGTTGAGAATAATGACCTAGTCCCTGGAGTGGTCTAATATAGGTGACCCAACCCCTGCACTTATTCCTCAAATTTGGATTATGGTCTGGTTCTAGTTTTCTTTGTTGTATTCCCTTCTGGAATCAGGTTCTCAACTTGTTACTATTGGAATCAAGGAACACCGAGAGGGGGGAGAATTACTGTTCTGTAATTTTAAAAATTCTTAATATGTCTTTTAAACCACTTAATGCAAATGAATAAAAGTAGAGAGCAGAAACACAAAGCAAATAACCACAACACCATAACACCAAGATTTTTACGTAGAAACCTGATTAAGGGAAAAACCATGGTGGGATTGAGACCCACAATATTAATATACCTTGTTAGAAGTATAATAATATTACATGAGGGGAATGCACATGCATTCAGAGACACTACCTAGAGTTGACTGTTCAAATTACAATAAGGGTGACAACCTCAGAAGGCTCACTGCCTTACAAAATGATTAAAAATAATAATTGGAATGTCCAAACTAATAAACAACATCTACAAATGCCAAAAAAAATTTCGGTTAAGCGCAAATCACATAGTCTTACTCTACTCTGATACGCTGCTCTGTTTTGATATTCTGGAGCTCAAATCTTGCAGTTGCGCACTTGAAATTGCACACAAACACTCATACACACTTCACATACATCAACCAATATAAAAAAATGATCAAATAAATCAATATTATATATCTTCATCAGCAATTTAGGTCTTCTTCATGTCAGCCTAAAAACGCATCACGCGCAAATGAAATGTGTTACCCAATTTGGTTCAATCCAATCCAAAACAACCATGCAAACAAAAAAAAATTATCCACACACTTCCCACATGTCGGCTCACCATCTCGAACACACAAACAATCACCAAAATTACTTCGCACGGTCCGCACAATGAATATCCACATGTTACTACTAATAAGCACTGTTCTAACCAGAAACCTATATACTAGACCTTCCAACTCACTCAAAAATCAACACCAAAGGCCATAAAAATGGAATAAGGCATGTTACACATCCAAAATTCTTACCAGGATCTGCAACATAAAATACTCAACACAATTGATTTGCCAACCAAATTATTGTAAACTCTATCAGATGACTTGTTCTATCTCACTGGGCCTCAATCAATCTTCCGATATGAATGAATTATGAATTGCAGATTGGATATTTGATTGTAGCTGCCATGAATGACAACATTTGAACAACAGTGCGATGTCTCTTTCCAATAATTTGCCCCTTTGACATTGATGGCAACACTTAGTGAAAAATGACTAAATGTCAGAACCAAAACCAAAATTTACTATACATTGCAATAAGAATCTATCAACTAGAATCCAAGAATTAAAAAATCTCCCTAAGATCAACATTTTTCACTCCTCTACACTCCCCTTTTGACATCAATGGAAAAGGTAGGGTCCAAAAACCAAAAATTCAAGACAAAAGTGCTATTTACATATGTACACACAGTCCTTACATACAAAAATTTGAAGATGTCTACATAAAAATTCTTCAATGTGTCCAAGTGGCTATCCCAACCCTTATTAAAGCTCTCCAAAACTGTCATAATCCTGCTAAATAGGTATGCAAGTGCCTCTACTGACTTGAGATCTATTGACTCCTTGGATTTCATGGCACTTTGGGCATCTTACCGAGCACTGAGCATGATATCCAACCTGGGAGTAATGTGGCTCCTAAGTTCAAAGACTTTGCCAATTATTTTTTCTTTTTCCTGACTCAAACTCCTAATTTTCTCAAATAAACATATTACTTGGTCTTCATGATTGCTCATGGAAACTAATAAAATATCAAATGATTGAGACATCTGGGAAAGCTGATCCTCATCCTCTTTGGACTTCTCAATATCTTGGGTGAACTTAGACAGTGTTAAGCATGATTTATAAATATTTCCACCTTCGGACAAACTATCCTACATACTTTTTACACACGTATCCAAGGTGACTCTGTCATCAACAATCATCCTCTTTAGTGTCCGAAGCCTTCTTGTATTGAACTCATTGCAGACCTTCTCTTGAACAAATTTTTCAAAGGACTCAAAATGTGTATCTACATAATTGATTAAAATTCTTAACTACCTAGACGGAGTGTCTAAAGTGTCCTTCTGAAATGAGGGCATGTGTTTCTCAAGAACACCGGATGCCAGGGTAAACAACTCACTATCCTTTGTGTGAGATTTCAACAAGTCCTCACTAGCTTTGGCTTGAGAAAATGTAGCCAATTTGAGCACCTAGACGGGGGATAGAGAAGCTAGTTTGATGGGGCCTTGGATGAATTATGAATCCTCTACATGAATTTGCTTCCCCTTCATGTATTCATCAATGTCTCTTGCTTCAGTTTTAGCCTTAACCTCCACCTTTTCCTTTTCCTTTTCTTATTTGTATTTGCTTTCTTCTCAAGAACCAAAGGGTTATTTGCATCAACCAGAGGATTATCACTTTTGTCCTTACCCTCATCTAATTTCCCTACATCCACTTCACCCATGTTAACTGCATCCTCAACTCTAACTTCTTCTTGCATATTAACTTCTACTTGCTCAACTGTTTGAACTTCTGAGATAGAAGTATCATCCATTGACTGATTGGCTTCCATATTAGTATCACCTTGCCCTCACACACAAAAAAGGTCATCTCCTCATCCTATCTTGTCTTCTTCTCCCTAATTTGTAAAGTCACTTTCATGTAGCCACCACGAGGGACTATTGAATTCACCTTGTGCCTTAGAACATTTTAGGCCAAGTGGATCATTCTCCCTCTTTATGTAATCAAACAGAAAATAGGCCTAAGTTTCCTAGTTTTCTAGGGAACCCTATTTCCCCCTTCTGTTACAACTTTGAATGATTAAGTAAATTTGTGAAGTATAAATTTATTGTCTTCCATAAATTGGAACATGGAAATATGTTCTCATTCAATGTATTATTGTTAAGGATAATGTTAGACAACATGTTATTGATTGATGGGTATTCTCATAATTTAAGTGGAACCATTATGTTTTGATGTGTTATCACTATTAGAATCTTAGATATCGGAGGAAAACTGAGAGGGGGGGTGAATCATTTTCCACAAATTAAACACTTAATGCAGATTATAAACCATTTACTAGAGAACAATATAAACAAGACTATGAAAGATAAAGCATGAAAGCACATAACACACAACACCAATATTTTGAAGTGGAAAATCCGGTAAAGGGAAAAACCACGGTGGGAAACCCTACCCACAGTCAGATAATACTTATTCAATAGTATGTGAAATAATTACAATGGAGATTGCACTTGCAATCAAGCCAACCGCCTAGAGCACACTGCTCATCACAAAAAGGGAATTCTCACTGACTTACATAAACATCGGACTACAATCTAGAGAAAATCAATTGTGAAAATAGCATCTCCTAATGCTTGATACAATTCCGATTAAGCACATATGTCTGCCCTACAACACCAAAACCTTCACAACCCTCGTTAAATGGTATAACCTTGTTCACACAATTACCTCTCTCAGATAATACAACTATAACCTTTGATCTATATCGATATCCAAAGTACATGAATATATCATCTATAAATACAGATCATCAACCTTGATAACAAGGTCGGCTAAACCCTAAACCCATAAACCTTAATTAAAAAAAATTACATCACGCAATACCATTGGACCAATATTATGATTTAAATTACATAGCATGGACCTAATTCAAATTCCCAAATAATGATATCCACCGGAAATTTAGCTAAGACCTATATCAACATGTTTCATCAACTGGTAGAAACCATCAGTGTAATAACACACAATAACCAACTGGATCCAAGTAGGACCACCAAAGAATCACGCCAGCTAATGCGAAGCCACCAAACAATTAGGACATGATCAAGAACTCCTTCAGCACGTTAGGAACCATTTCTATAAGCCAGACCAAAATCACTTAACCAAATCATCGAATATCTCCAACTGGTAAAGCCAACTGGTACCAAGAAATATCAATCGGTAATCTAGAACATAAGCGATAGCTTTCGGAGCACCAAATCATAAACCAACTACATGTTAAAAACATATAACCATCTTGAATAACCATCCAAAACCGAAACAACCAATCTGATCATACCGGATCAAAATCACTGATAACCAAGTCCAACCGAGATAATAGTAACCAACCGAGACATAACCATATCCAACCAGAGCACATCGTTGACATCAATGATAACACATAAGCAATTTCAGCATATTGCCAACAATATCCCCTTTTGTAATTGATGGAAACATTGAACTTGAAAAACATCCAAGTGCCAAGGAATGCCAACAATCTCCCCAAACAATCAAGAACCAACAAAATATCTCTCTCCCTAAGATTTTATGATTTTCACATGAAAACCTCTCCCCCTTTGACATAAATGACAAAGGGCTGATGCCAAACCAAACAGCTAACTACTCCCCCTAAGAAGCAACATCATCCCATCAACCCGGATCAGAAGATGTTTCTGATAATCTCACCGAATTGATGCATCCCTACATCTCTAAGTCTCTTCCGGAGGGGTGGTGACCCCCAACTGATCTTGGAGATATTCAAAAGTATTTTTAGGCAATGGTTTAGTTAGAATATCTGCAATCTGTTCCTTAGTAGGCACATAAACCAATCCGACTTCCTTTACTTCAACCTTTTCTTTCAAGAAATTATACCTTATAGAAATGTGTTTTGATTTGGAATGAAATACCATATTCTTTGACATATCAATAGCAGTAGTATTATCACAATGAATAACAATAGGCTCACCATAACTTACCCTTATATCCTTCAACATTTGCTTCATCCATAAGATCTGAGTACAGTTAGTTGCAACAACTACATATTCAACTTTAGCAGTAGATAATGAAGTGCATGATTGTTTCTTGCTAAGCCATCCAACCAATTTCTTCCCAAGAAATATT
Source organism: Cryptomeria japonica (assembly GCF_030272615.1). Lineage (NCBI taxonomy): Eukaryota > Viridiplantae > Streptophyta > Pinopsida > Cupressales > Cupressaceae > Cryptomeria > Cryptomeria japonica. Next base: position 499,027,668 of record NC_081408.1, read on the forward strand.
TCACCACCTGTAGTGCTCTTCTGGTCAACAACATCTCCTGCCCAACCTGAGTCTGTATAGGTACATAATTTGAAATCATCATCCTTTGGATACCATAACCCATACTTTGTTGTTCCTGCCAAATATCTGAACATTCTTTTAACAACAATATCATGACTTCCTCTTAGATCAGACTGAAATCAAGAAGCAATGCAGACAACATTCATTATATCTGATATGGTCTATGTTAAGTACAACAATCCACCAATCATTGATTTGTATCTAGATGGGTTCACTCTTGAAGATTCATCTTCTTTAGATAATTTGCAACTAGTTATCATAGGAGTACCAACAAGTTTTGAATTTTCAAGACCAAATTTCTTAAGCGATTCCTTCACATACTTATTTTGACAAATGAAAATACCTTTATCAGTCTGAAAAATATGCAAACCTAAGAAAAATTTCATCTCTCCAATCATAGACATTTCAAATTCATTTTTCATATCATCAACAAATCTCATGCATAAACTTTCTTCTCCTCCAAAAATGATATCATCAACAAAAACTTGAATTATCAGTATGTCATCATGCTCAATCTTATAATATAAGTTACTATCAACATTACTTTTGCTAAAACCAAGCTTTGAAAGGTATTTATCTAATCTAGCATACCATGCTCTAGGGGTTTGTTTCAATCCATATAAAGCTTTCTTCAATCTGCAAACCATGCCCTTGTCCTCTGATAATGAAAATCCACCAGGATGCTCAATGTAGACTTCCTCTTCAAGATCTCCATTCAAAAATGCACATTTAACATCCATCTGATATACCTTGTAGTTCTTGTATACAACATAGGCAAGAAATAGTCTTATCGCTTCAATCTTAGCAACCAGAGCATAAGTTTCATCACAATCAACTCCTTCTTCCTGTGAATATCCTTTGCAAACCAATATAACCTTCTTTCTTACAACTGACATTCCTCATTTAATTTATTCCTGAAAACCCATTTGGTTCCAATAACATTTTTATCTTTGGGTCTAGGAACCAATTCCCATGTTTTATTCTTTTCTATCTGATTCAATTCTTCTTCCATAGCTCTCATCCAATTCTCATCTTTACTTGCTTCAATAAAATATTTCAGCTCAATTTGAGAAATTAAACATGCCTCTTCAGTAGCTAACCTTCTTCTTGTCATCACACCTTTCCTTTTATCTCCAATGATCTGATCTTTAGAACGATTCAACTTCACATACCCGAGAGTCTTTGAATTATCTTGGCTTTCTGACTCTTTCTGCTCATCAACAATCACTGTGGAATTTTCTGATGTTACCGAAATAATTGGATCGATGCTCTGAATTGATTCTTGCACAACCAGTTCTGATATGACAATCTCATCTTTCGATCCATAGTCATATGATCTGATCTGATTATTACCTTGCTAATCCACTTTGAGATTTATGCTTTCTGTTATCCTATTCAGTGTTTTGTTATAACACTATATGATTTACTCTTAGTAGAATAACCCAAAATTATTCCTTCATCACATCTAGGATCAAATTTCCCTAATGCATCATCTCTTCTAATATAACATTTACTTTCAAAAATTCTGAAATATCTAACAGTAGGAGTATGACTGAACCATAATTCATAAGGAGTCTTACTGGTATCACCTTTTATGTGTACCCTGTTGAAAGTGTATACCACAATATTGACAACTTCTCTCCAATAGATATCAGACAATTTGGCTTCCATCATCATTGACCTTGCAACATCTAAGATAGTTATGTTCTTTCTTTCCACTATTCCATTCTACCGTGGAGTTCTAGGTGCAAAAAATTATCTTCTGATTCCATGCTTCTCACAAAAGTTGTTGAACTCACCGGATGTAAATTCGCCGCCTTGATCTGACCTTAAACATTTTATCTTCAATCCTATTTCTGTCTCTACCATAGTCTTGAAAATTTTGGATTTCTCAAGAGCTTTTGATTTTTCTTTCAAAAATGCAACCCACATCATTCTAGAGTAATCATCAATAAGCAACATAAAGTATCTATCACCTTGAAAACTTTTAGTCCTCGCCAGTCCACACAGATCAGTATGAATAAGATCAAGAATTCCATTAGATTTATCATGTATGCTTCTGAAAGAAGTTCTAACTTTCTTACCCATTTGACATTCTCTACATATCAGATTATGAGGCTTGATAATCTTGGGTAAATCTACGACAGCCTATGTTGAACTGATCTTCACTATGTAATTAAAATTCACGTGACACATCCTCTTATGCTATAGCCATCTTTCATCAATCTGAGCAATCAAAAAAGTCTTCTCAATGGAGTTCAAATGAAAGATATTTCCTTTGGTATGAGTTCCAGAGGCAATTTACAATCCAAATCTATTGATAATCTTGCATTTTCCATCTTTGATTTGCAAATGAAATCCTTTATCCACCATCTGACCTACACTCAAAATATTATGCTTCAAACCTTCAACATAATAAATATTATCGGTATGAGTCTTACCATCCAAGGATATTGTTCCTTTTCCTTTGATCCTGCATGCCTTGTTGTCTCCAAATTTGACTAGTCCACCATCAAATTCACACAGAGTCAAGAATTTCCTCTTGTTTCCAGTCATGTGATGTGAGCATCCACTGTCTATAACTCATTCATCCTTCTCTTCAATTTTAGTAGCCAGGGCTTTCTCCTTAGTATGATTTGTATCAATGACAGGTTTTGGAGAACCATCCTTAATAGCAATAAAGACCCAATCTTTGTTAGAGCTTCCATTACCGGATCCACTCATAGGTTCATCATCATCATCATCATCATTGGTAATACCAAAATCATCATCACCAACATAGTAACATGATTTATCCTTATTCCTTCTAAATCTAGGTCTGCTCTAATATTTTGGAGTAGGATTATAATTCCTCATAAATTTTTCTTGTTTCCTAGCAGCTATTTCAGAACATCTAGAAGCAAAATGACCAATCTTATTGCATGAAAAAATTTAAAAGGAACTTTTCCTTCATACTTACTTCCAATCGGTCCTTTAGGGATTCTTCTAGAAATTAGGGCTTCCAACTCTTCAAGTTCTTTGTCTTCTCTCTCGATGTCTTCCAATTCTTTAGCATATAAATCCTTCCAATCTATCTGCTTACCGAAGGCAGATGCTTTAAATACAGTCTCAGTTTTAGTAGCACTCTGATGTCAAAGTTCTTCAAGTTCAAAATCCGTCAACTTCCCAAGTAATGTATCTCAGGTAACAGGGATATTTGATATTGTTCGGAGTTCATTTATCGTAGTAGCCTTCATCTTGTAAGTCAGAGGTAGAACTCTCATAATATTTGAAACAACCCCATCCTCATTAACAATTCCACCGCAACATTTGATTCCCATGACAATCTCATTCACTCTATCCATGAAATAACTTATCTTCTCATCTTCTTCCATCTTCAAAGTTTCATATCTCACCCAATAACCTTAAAGTTTTGCAATCTTTAATGCTTGGTCACCTTCATAAAGAGTTTCAAGCTTCAACCAGATCTGCTTTGTGTTTTCCAGCTCTATGGCATTCAACAACTTCTCATCTGATAGGACACTTAACAAATCTTCTTTCACTCTGACATCATTATCAATATTCTTTTGTTCATCAACAAGTGTCGGAGTTCTCGAATTAGGATCATGACGTGTATACCCTTTCTTTGTTATCTCCCAAACTTCAGCTCCAAGACATCTCAGATGAATATTCATTCGCTCCTTCCATATTTTATAATTTGTACCATCAAATCTGGGACTTTCCTTCTGGTAGGAGTTAAATGTAGAAGTTGATGCCATCGGATCTCCTCAAGTGGTTAATCTTCTGTAGAGAGGACCTCGCTCTGATACCAATTGTTAGAATATCAGATACTAGAGGAAAACTGAGAGGGGGGGGGGGGTGAATCAGTTTTCCACAAATTAAACACTTATTGCAGATTATAAACCATTTATCAGAGCATAATATAAATAGCATAGAGAAAGATAAAGCATGAAAGCACATAACACACAACACCATATTTTAACATGGAAAACCTGGTAAAGGGAAAAACCACGGTGGGAAACCCTACCCACAGTTAGATAATACTTCTGCAGTAGTATGTGAAATAATTACAATGGGGATTGCACTTGCTATTAGGCCAACCTCCTAGAGCGTACTTCTCATCACAAAAGGGAAGTCTCACTAAATTACATAAACACCGGACTACAATCCAAAGGAAATGAACTATGAAAATAGCATCTCCTAATGCTTGATACAGTTCCGGTTAAGCATAGATGTTTGCCTTGCAACACCAAAACCTTCACAACCCTCACTGAATGATATAACCTTGCTCGCATAATTACCTCTCTCAGATAATGTAGACATAACCTTCAATCTATACCGATATCCAAATTACATGAATATATCGCCTATAAATACAAATCATCAACCTTGATAACAAAGTCGGTTAAACCCTAACTCCATAAAAATTAATTACAAAAATTACATCACACAATACCACCAGACCAATATTATGATTTACATTACATAGCATGGACCTAATTTAAATTCCCAAATAATTATATCCGCAGAAAATTCAGCTAAGACCTATATCAACACGTTTCACCAACCGATAGAAACCCTCAGTGTAATAACAAAAAATAACCAACCAGATCCAAATAGGACCACCAAATCATTATGCCTACCAATGCAAAGCCACCAAACAATTAGGACATGATCAAGAATGCCTTCAACACATTAGGAACCATTTCTATAATCCAAACCAAAATCACTTAACCAAATCATCAAATATCGCCAACTAGTACCAAGAAATATCAACCGGTAATCCAAAACATAAGCAATAGCTTCTGGAGCACCAAATCATGAACCAAATGAATGTGACAAGAATATAACCATCTCGAATAACCATCCAAAACTAAAACAACCAATCTGATCATACCAGATCAGAATCACTGATAACCAAGTCGAATCGGGATAGCAACCAACTGGGACAAAACCATATCCAACCAGAGCACAATGTTGACATCAAGGACAACACATATGCAATTTTAGCATATTGCCAACAATCACCATATGTATTGAAAATTGATAATTTTTGACATGCGCAAAAGTGGAAGTCAATTTGATAATGACTATTGACATTGGTATCTAGCTTCGTGCAATGATGAGCAAAGTGAATTGTGAAAATATTGATTAAGAAATTATTGATGGTTTATAATTTTATCTTGGAAAGAGAAATATAATGGATTTTTGAGGATACTTGTATTTAGAAATGTGATACTAATCTCACATATTCATATGAAAAGTAATGAATTTTCTTCATAGTATTGATATTGTAATTGTAAATGTACTCCCCATGAATGTGAAAATCTAGTACAATTCTTATGTTGAGTGTTGTGGATAACCACTACTTGGATTGTGTACCCATGGGACAGTGAATGTATGCAACCATTTGTGGAAGTTATATTTGGCATAAGGGTATGAAATAAATATATTGTCTATGTTTTTATTTGTTTGTCACCCTATTGAATTCCAACTGACGGGTTGTTCTTAAGTTAGTATGTAAAGGGGTGGTAGCAACAATAAAGTTCCTCAAGTATGATGTACAACGTACAAATAATGGTGGCATGAAGCAACCTTATCTTTCACTTCTCAAGGTAAGTACTCGTTGCTTCCCCTTAATGGATTGAATTGTTTGCTTCATATGTGTTAGCCCAATTCTCACAGTTCATGAGTATGGTATCAACAATTGGTATGAGTTCTATAGATATATTTGTGATTATTGATGTTTCAAGTATATATGATCGATCATGCAGAGAATGAATTTTTCTATGTTGTGATAGATTCTGTATTTGCATGTGTTTTGACATGATGCAATAGATGTGATGGCTCACCCTACTGATGTTCCAACAAGGTGTTGATAATCACGTCATGTCACTATGGGTAGCAAGCTCAACTCGAGGACCTGATGCCACATACATAGATACATGAAGGTGCATTTTATATGTTACATATTACTACATGATTTAGAGCGGTGCAAGGAGGCTTGCATGCTTATCAATGGACACTCATGTTTTTTTTATGATTGTTCATGTGTCGGTGAGAAAATGAGTGGGCCAAGCCATGTATACCTCTAGTTTATGGAAAGTATCCCAAGAGGTATTTGTTATGAGGGGTATGTCTTGCATGTATTTTCTTTATGAGGTGCATTTCCATGTGGCGTATGTCCATTGCATGTCTTCTTCACTTGGCATATTGTCATGTCACGTTTTGACACAAAGTGGAGTGTCTTAGAGGACGATAATGTGAGTCTTCTAGTCTGAAGGACGCTAGTACAAAATAGGTACTAATACATGAAAACTGGACCGACGTGTGATTTGAGTACTATAACAGACCATGCAAGTGTCCTTCCTTGGTGTTTGTGTCTAGAAGTTTGGGTGCTTGTCTTTCAATTGTGCCTACTAGGGTTTTGGGGTCTTGGAGGCTCTATTTGACACTGTTTCAGTTTTTTTGTGAAGTTAGTGATGTTTGTGAACCCTTAGAGTTGTCTTGTGTTGGTTTAGAGTGAGTTTAGATGGTGTTAATGGTGTTCAAGTGCAAGTCATCTCTTGTTAGAGTCCATCAATGACACCTAAGGCCCAGTAGGTGGTCTTGTTCAGAAAATAAAGTGTTGTAACTTTGAAGATGGCCTTTTATGACCCTAATCACCTCAAAAACCTTATCCTATGTTTTTAAAGACCTTTTCCTATGTTTAGTTGAGGTTTTAGGTGTTAAGTTTTTTGCATGTGCATTGTTGTGTTTTGGCAAGTTGATCCTTTCTAGAGGTTTGAGTATTAGTTCTTGGTTGTGTTTCATAAGTGGAACTTATTTACTTCAAAAAAAATATTTTCATGTATTTCTATGTGTTTTTTAATCTTTCCTCTAGGGTTCCTTGGCAAGGCATTACAAAGCATATAAAACATGAAAATGAAAAGGATAACATATCTATTGCAGTGACAAGAATAAGTCACACTAGGGAGAACCATTGTTAAATTTAATATCCATATAATAAAAAATAATACCCCAACAATAGCTCACTTATAAGGGGAGAATCCAAACAATTGAAGAGTGAAAACTCTACACTTTCTTTATGAGTTGTAAACAAATCTATTTCCATGCACTTTAAAATATTGTAATACTGAGTGGTTATTTTTATTTCCACAAGGATCTAATAATTCTTTTGATGATCTCACAATAGTGTTTCTAAAGAAATTTAAAGTTAAAATGGGCTTAGAGTAACATTTTTTGCCCAAGGATCATATAAACCCATTAATGATTATATTATTTGATTTTAATATTTGTGCTCTAAGTTAATTACACCCTTACATAATGTTAAAGTACCGTGGTCTAAGTTAATTACACCCTTACATGAGGTTAAAGTACAAAATATCTTTATTAGATTTTAATAAATTAATTCAAGTCAATTTGTATCTATATAGTCCTTTTCTTTCATGGATTTGTGTATAATTCGAAATTATAGAATCCAACTTGTTTGCATGTAATGCCTTAACATTTTCTTCTTTTAAGGATTTGTTCATCACTTTCCAATCTCTATTAGATTACCCTTCTTCAAGATTATCACATGTTGCATGCTTCTTTCATATGATCCGCCTCACATGATATATCTATTGTTGAGGATACAAATAATATAATTACACCTTTTATTGCTATGGATGCTACATTTTATACTAAGCATTTATGGAATATGGATATGCTTTTTCATATTTCTCATCTCATAAAAATCCTATAACTATTCCTGCTTTTCATGTCTTATTTACACAATGTCTTATTTTATACCTAGGCATGCAAACATGGGTTATGATGAACATGATCATTCTTATAATACCCCTTCCAAAACATATTTGGAAGTTGTTATGTTTGTCAAATTATAAGAATCACTTAAAGGACATTCTTGAATGGATAAGGTTTCATATACTCTTACTTCTATGGGAATAGCCTTGATATTACAACCAGTAATTCAATGTAATGCTTTAATCACCTTTTTACTTAATGAGTTTTCATGTCTACATTTATTTCATTAATACAGACTAGTATATATTGTGGTTAGATATGGGGATATTAGAGTAAAATATTCACTAGTGATAATGGGCATGGATCGAATATATATAATAAAAAAACTATATATGTGACCAAGGTACTCTATTTTCTTGAAACTTGAGGTAAATGTTAAATACTTTGATTTAATGTCATACAAGAAACCTTTGGTTACTCTATTTTTCTAATCAATTTAGGGAATGTAACTCTTCAAACTATTTTATGTAATGCTTAGGATATTAGTGCATAAAATTCTTTTGGGGTATCCATGGATTCATACCATGGTTTTTGTTTCATCCTTATTCATAAAAAAAATTAAGTTTATTCATCAAAATAAGCAATATTTGGTGATATCCGATGATATTGCATTCAAATTTTTCTAACTAGTTGAAATGGATAAATTGTTAATATCTTTGAGAAAACATTGTGCTTACCATATCTAATTATTATCTCTAGTCCTTCTATGTCTTGTGCTATTCCCAAGGATGACAATATTTTATTAGTCTTTGCAACATTAAGTCCTCAAAAAGAAAAAGAAACATGGATGCCAACCTTCTTTTTCACCTGCTGGTCTATATCGCACTCAAATATTATATGGATACTCATTCTAATGAAGGTGAAATGTTTTCATGAATACTTAGCCACCACTATGCATAACATTCATGCTCATCTAATCTAGTTACTCATTGTAGAAAATGGTTTAATATTCTATATAATCTCAACTAAAATGAATTAACTAGGCATTCAAAAACTTATTAAAATACTTGAAAGAATGATTCTAAGAAAAATTGTTATTGATGTGTTGTCATTAGCGACATTGTTTTACCTTTATTTTATATCCTAATTTGGTCCGTGATTGTCCTACAAATACATAACCACAATTTGAAACTATAATGGTGAAGAGTTATCTAAATACTTAGGGGTATATGAGGCCATGCCTACAAATCCTCACAATAAAAGCTTGTTGTAGACGTCTAAAATTAATTAAATTAATATTTAATTAATTTAATATTTCCCACATAATTAATTAATTTAATTGTGTTGATTCCCTTCCTCTTAAGGTTAATTAAATCAAATTCAATGAGTCTTATCACTATAGTCCTGTAATTAATTTATCAATGAAGTAATTATTTCCCCATTCTTCTAAAGTCACCTCAACCATTATTTCTTCTAATTCCACTTACTTAATTAGTTTTAATTAATTAACCTAACCATGTGATTCCTACAAATCACTTTTTCTAATCCTCATCTAGCCTAATTATGTAATGCCCGCCAAAATACGCCAAAGAAAACAACTAATCTAACTAACAAATAGAGATAGTTTTTTTTTTATTACATCTACTAATACATCATATTAATATATCATTACTCACATGTTTAAATCATAACATATCATGAATGCATAAACAACTTAAACATAACTATAATCTCATCAACATAGCATGCAAGCAGAATAACAATACATCTCACTAGCATTCATTCCCTAGGGTATCTCAACATCATTACTTAACTATCAATAACACATAAGCACATCCATATACCATGATACCATTAACATTCATTACAATAATTAAATTAATTTCCCATTTAATCACTATCTTTCTTATGAGAATCATTACCAATCAAATGTATCTATTCCCTTAAAACCACTTAATATGATAATATCATCTTTCTATCAAAGTATTGCCTAATGCATATCTAGTTCTCTTCCTTTTAAGGACAATCATGCATACTTATAAGCTACTCATACATAATCATTTCCAATAGATGATCATTTACTAAGAAATACTAGGAACATACACTCTAATGCATACATGAACATTTAGCTTAACTATTACTATCCATGAATACACACAAGATATTCCAATCACATTACTTAATCATTTAAATTCCATTAAAATATAGAAATACATACATAATGAGTATCTAATTACAATTCATCATAATCTCAACCTACTACAAGTCCTATTACATATGATATCAAATACAAGATATATATAGCTTCTCATATCTACATCTTTTTGATGATACCAAACTACTTGATTATAATATCGAATGTATAATTTAAGCTTCAAGAATCCATCCATATGAATAAGAGATACAAATCCACTTCCACAAATGCTAACAACCAACAAAGAATATTCCAATGGAAGAAGGCATCAAACCACCTGAGCATGTGGAACCAATAAGGAATCTCCCCCCATGCGAGGATATGAAACAAGGTTCCAACTAACACTCTAGACCTAGGCTGACACCTAACAACCAAGGAAATCAACATGACATCCACAAAAGATAAAAAATCAAGTAACAATAACTCAAATCGCAATACAAGGCTAATCTTAAATCAATAAAAACCCAAAGGTGTAGCAATAATCAAGGCATAAGGATCATGGACACATGTAGGGAAAGAGTGTCATCACATACTATCCTCACAAAGAAGGGTCCAAGCCACACCCTGATAGACATGTGGAGCCATCTCAACGTTGGAGCCAATCAAGGGAGTTTGTCTTACCATCTCCATGGTCTTCCCAAGCTTATCCTAAAAAATCCTCCCTAGGACTAAGCATTGGGGTCCAAAAACTATTCATTATCTTGATTAAGTGAATCCTAATTACCCAATCCACTAATTAATTATTATGGTTATCACTTGAAAATTAAAAGAAAACTCTTCATGTGGTTCCATGATAGATCTAGACCCTAAGCGTCCTTACAAGGAACCCCTTAGAAGCATATTGCTCATGACCCTGGTCCTACACATGCGGGATCCCACTCTCCCTATCCATAGACCAAGACCTTAGGGTAAACATAAATAATCTCATCACAAGGAGGCTCAATAACAACATTATGAAAGTATCCACATATCCATATGCAACAAAAACATGGTCAAAACCATAATACCAACAAAATATCCAAGAGCAACATAAATTTCTCTTCTTCTCAGCCAATATATAAATATATCAATCCTGCACAACAAGGCATATCAACTTGTTGGAGCCAAACAATAACAAATTGATCATTACTAAACCATAAGCATCTCAAAGAAACCCAATACAATCACAAAAATCCTCTGGTAAAATCCCACAATCCGGAAAAACCAGTTGAGAAGACCAAACTAGCAAAAACCCCCAAAAAGTGCAATTTAGTGCAAACAAGGACCATATTGGCACATATGTGGTGCATATTAGCGCATCTACCTCATTCTCTATCACATACACATAAAAATTTAACACATCTATAATGCATAATAGCACATTGAAAGCAAAGAGCAAAAATGATGAAAAACGGAAATACGAAGTGAATAAATTGCCCAATTTTGCACACAGGCTCCCAAAAATGACCAATATCACTCCTAGAAGGTGAAAAAGGGCAAAATAAGGCCATGACAACATAAAATTAGAATCACCAAGTCACACAAATGAAATCCAACATCAAATCCCTGCACCTCCTTCACACAGTCATGCACAAAACTCAAATGGTGACATCAAGAGATAAAGTAAAAACAATGAGAGGAACAATACATCAAATGAAAAGGAAAATAAAGGTTCGTCAAGTCTATAGGGAAGAAATACAGATAAACATAAAATGAATGCAGAATAATGTTTACCGACAACACTTGATTTCCCCAATTTTGCCAACATAGCACACATATATAAAAATACTTTTATCAATCCCCAAACTATAAAAATTATAATCTTTAAAGATACTAAAATATCCCTTAGAATCAATCTTTCAACAAACACAATGAAGACAATCTTTTCAAATTGAAATGCAGAAGTAGAATTGAAGCTCCAACCTAGAAAAATCGAAGTAAAGGCAAAGAGATTCGAAGTAGAGCAAGTCAAAACTAGCAAATCCAACCAAGAAAACTCCAAATTCAATCATGAAATCTTCCACAATCCAGGCTTCAACCAAATTCGAAAATCCAAATGTAAGCAAAATTCTCCCGAAAGGTAACCCGACAACATTCTTAGAAAACTCAATGAATAAATTTGAAATCAAAACTATCGAAGAATATCAACCAATCAAATTATTCCTATAAACCATATATTGTACCTACCATGCATAAATTTGAGGTAAATAATATAAAATAGTTTTATTTACTTACCCCCTCAAAATCAACCAATCAGATAAAAGGGTAGGTAACAATTACATTCTCAATTAACCAAATAGTAACAAGAGAAATAATAAAACAAAACTATTAAATAAAATGACCTCATGGGCAAAATAAAATGCAAAAGCCCAATAATCAAATAAATCAAAGACAATATAAATAAATGCTCTAATTAAATATAAAACCATAAATAATATAAATAAATAAACAAACAATTAAATAACAATATCCTCACAATCACAACTCCCAAGAGGGCCAATCATAACAAGGGGTGGGTGCATAAATAATAACAAATAAATAACCAATAAATAAAACAATAAGGCAAATAAATAAATAAATAAACAATAGACAAATAAGAAAAATGGATAATAAGTAAGTAAATGCACGAACAAGCATAAATGCTTCAACCAGTAATTAATCAATAAATGAATAAATAATAATCCATAAATCAAAAGCTCAATAATAAATATCCAATAAACATTAGATCATAAAATCATAAAATAAACATTAATGAATACTAATCTCCCAATAATATTTATCACACATTAATATTAAATATTAATGTCATCTATTAATTTATTTTAATACTAAATAAACTATATGAACCAGTTAATTATTAATAAATAATCACAAACTCACAAGGCAACTTGACACAAGGGTCGAATGACATGCTACAAAGTGCCACATGACGATCTAAACCATGACACAAGATACTAACACAATGATTTGCACCAAAATGCTCAAACTGACATGGATGACAACTTAAGCCTAGAGTGTGTAGAGAGAACTCATGCCATCTCCAACAACTTTCCATTGGGATAAAGACACGCTCAGACCTGTGAAGCCAGGTGGAGTCGATGTCTAGTACTTGCAATCCTACAACCACCAATACCCACGATACAACATATACAATAACATATATATCATATATAATCAAACAAGTGACAGAGAATTGAAATGCCATATCATACTTGCAATGAGTGGTATGGCATCATCCCTATCACAAAGACTCTAGAAGATAGTCACAATAACATCAACTCAATCATCATCATAATCATGGAATAGGGTTAGCATAATCAATATTCCATCATAACCTCATAAGCAATATAATCCATACATGAATAATGAGTGCATCTAGATTACTACACATAAGTCTGATCAACATATTAGTCCTGGACATAACTTCATCCACATAAATCATAATGAATCCACTAATGTCAAAGAGATTATCAGAGCACAAATCTAAAAGTGTTTATCACATCCTCTCATAAAGGACGAGTCAGGGAGGGACACTACAAATTAACTCTTCCTTAATCATGCTTATCATTATCCTCCAATTTTATATTCCTTCACCCATTATCTCTCCTCATGTCACATCCTCCTAACTTTCTCACTTGCATCATAATTCTTCATTAAGCCACCTAATCAATCTCCTTAATCATTTGCACAACCCTAATAGATTAGAGATGAGTCAACTATTTGCCATAAATGGCTTTCCCATCTCATCATGCTACCCACTTTGATCCTTTCAAGGAAATTCAAATTCTTTGAATCTCCCCATACATCCTCTTCCAAGGAATTTTTAATTCCTTTTTCTCATTTAGTCTTCCCACACATGGGTTAGTGGAGGATCATGGGGGTCCAAAAAGTGGTGATGTGAAAAAAATAGCCTTTTCCACTCGCCTAAAAACACGAAAATCTGTGTTGACTTTTTGCTTGGTCTGGGTGTCAGTACACCTTGGCATGGTAAACACCTAGGCAAATCGGATATCTGATTAAATCGGATATCCAAGAATATTGGATATCTGATTTTTATAGGTAATTTTAAATTAAAAAAAAATTTATATATTATATAATATGTAATATGTAATATATAATATATTATTATATTACTTTATATATTATATAATATATAATATAATATAATATAATATATTATATTATATAATGCGTATTATATAATATATTATATTATATAATATATTATTAATATAATATATTAATGTATTATATTATATTATTATATTATATTATATATTATGTATTATATAATATATAATACATAATATAATAATTTATTATTATATAATATATATATATATATATTAAAGTGGATATACCACTGAATTATATTAATATTTTTTTAATCTTTTACAAGGTGTCAGGTTCAATGAGCACTAAAGGGAAAGAAACAGTAAGAAAACCCTTCAGTATTGCTCTGAAAACACAAGCCTACCTACCCATTACAAAAGGCCACCTGGGCATATTCCACACGATCCCTCCCCATATTACATAATCTTTTCATTAGACACAAATAAAGTTGCCATAAAAGGCATGCAAGAAGATATCAGCAACATAATCTGTCATTTAGATCTGAGTGAAGAAAACCAACCAACTACAACTAAAGGATCAACAAAAAAGGTCATCTATGGAACACCCCTATCTACAAAGAACAAGTCTCCAAACCACTTATTAGCATGAGACAAAGAACAAGAAATGAAACCACTGCAAGTGAGCCTGCCAAGATAAGAACCGTGAGCAAACAAAGGATAATCTAGATAAGAAGGAGAAGAGGATGCTGAAAACCCGATGGAACCAAAATGAGCCCAAGCCAAAGAATAACCAATAAGAATATCCAAGCAAGCAAAAGAGAAACAAGAAACCACCGTATATACCATAACACCTACAATTTCCAAGAACCTGATGACAACCACCACCTTCCAAGCCTTAACAGATTCATTCACATCAAACAGATTGCACCCCCACCCACAAATCTCATCTTAGCATATGAGTAAGACCACCAGAAGATTTGAACATGAAGAAGAAAAAATCAATATGAATAAAGAAAACCAGAGCTCGTATATAACCCAAGCCAAGTGAGAGAGAACATCATGACAACAATACCTTGAGGCAAAGCACGATACGACATAGAAAGTGTAGAAACCAACTCACCCAAACATAATTACCAAACCCACTGGCCGAAGGAGTGATCAAAAGCACATCCAATCATAATTACCCAATCAAGCAACCAAGCTGCGAACCATGATAATGATCAATGCTAGAGAAACTTTAATCAGTAAAGTGAAGCACAACATTCCTCAAAAGCTATTGAATACCAACTCACCCAAATATAAATACCAATACCACGACCAATAATTAATCAAAGAGGATAACAAGAACTTTCACCATGATTACCAAATCAAACAACCAAACTGTAGATCATGCTAAAGAGAAATGCCAACTAGAACAAAGGTGATCGATTCAATAAGAGCGTGTGTGGGCATCAAAACCTATGATTAACCAAATAAGCTTGATCTTCCAGACACGATACAAACCACACAGATGAAGCAAAATTACATACACTCACCCGATCATAAATACCAAGGCCACGACTAGTAATCAAGCAAATAAGGATAAAGAGCACTTCTCACCGTGATTACCAAATGAAAACATCCAAACTGCATATAATGCTAAAGAATAACAATAATAATCGACTGTGTGAGGACATCAAACCCGTGATTGATCAAATAAGCCCGACCTAATAGACAAGATACAAACCACATGGATGAAGCTCCATCACCATCCTTGCTCAAAGAGGAAATACTTACTGTGTATGCCATCAACAAAAATGATGCCATAAGGCGAGACAACACCCTCCCTAATATAATACACATAAGAACATCCATGGCGAATAGGGAATCTGATGAAAGAAACATACCACAAACAAACATAAAGGAAACCACCCATCCAAAGAAATGAACGACCCATCAAAGTTCAGATTACACATGCCATATTGAATTGAGCAAGAGGCCATTGAGCCCAAACGTCAACCAAAGGAAACTAAAAAAGAATACTAATACAAGAAGAGGGAATATCCATAGAGGAGACTTCCAAATAATCAATACCTTCAACTACAACCTTATTAGCAAGAAAATCAGCAATACAATTAATTTCCCTATAGCAATGAGAGATAGTGAAGGAACTAAAACACTTCAATTGAACAAGAATTGATCTAAGATGTATTGTAAGTGCCAAGAGACACATGTCTTATTGGAGACCGAATGGAAGAACAACATTGAATCCCCTTCAATGACAATATCGTTAATGCCCAAAGAGATGGCTAAATCTAGACTGAATGATAAAACATGAAATTCAAAAAAATTGTTGGAACCAACACCAATATATTTACATGCAGCTTTGACAATCTTAGAATTGTGATAAAAGGATAACTCCAATCCCAGACTTTCCCATATTAACCTTGTAAGCCCCATCAAAATTTAATTTAAAAGAAAATTACGCAGGAGGAGACCATTTAGCAAGCCTACGCTTGACAAGAGAGGATAAACCCAATGCTACAACCCCATGAGATGGAATGACTCAAAGTGACTCCCATTTCCATGTCACCCAATTATCCCAATGTGAAAAGGAACACAAATATTTTAATTTTTTATAAATATAATAAAGCACCACTTTAGAAATGGAGGATTGGATCCTATCAATCACATCCAACAATGAAGCAGATTTATGCTTGAAAATCCTTGAGTTCCTCTCAAGCCAGATATTCTAAATGACAATAGATGGAGCAACAACCCAGAGAGAAGAGTAAAATGATGATGAATACAACAAAGGTCAAGCCAGAGAATGAGACAATAAATTAGGACCAATAGTAGAAGACCATCCAAGCATACTAAACAACTAGTACCAACAATACAAAGCGAATGGAAAATGCAGAAAAACATGATCCATGGACTCCATGAAGAAACCACAAAACACACAAAGAAACACTGCTGTAATCCCAAGCATATATAATCTCATCCCCGTAAGAACTCTATCTTGAACTATGAGCCAAGCAAAGGAGCCAACTTTAGGAAGACAAGCCGAATGCCAAAAGAGCTGAGAAGGCCAAGAAGGGATAGAAGAGGAATGAGACAAGACCCTGTACCCCTCCTTTACTGAATAAGAACCTAAAGCATTCTTAGTCCAAATCAAAAAATCCTCCCTATCCTGAAACACTAGCAATCTCTTTTCAAGCTCCTATACATAAGCATCTTTGAGTTCTTGACTTACTAACACAAAATCAATGTATTTCCAATGAAAACTAGGATAAGGACCTAAAGTATCAACATCACAATAATCAACAACAAAAACACCCTAGAGATCAGTAAGGATATCAGATAAAGGAGACCAATCTTGAATGGAAGACAAGGCATCATGACCATTCCAAACTTCATCCCAAAACCGAGCCTTCTTCCAATTATGAACTTCCCAAGAGAGGTGAGGAAGAATAACCGATCTACAACTAACAATAAAATTCCAAAAAGTTGATCCTTCCGGAAGAGATGAAGCTATGAATAGCCGTTCTCTAGGAGCCTTCCTCAAATATTTAGCAAACATGATGGAAGCCCATTTACTTGAAGGATCCTTATATAGCTTCCAAACAAGTTTAGCCACCAAAGATTTATTCTGAGAAACTAAGTCTCTAAAACCTGAACCCCCCAACTCCTTAGGAAGACATACCCTATCCCAAGCTAATAGAGGGATCTTCTTCCTACCCCCAACATTGTCATTCCAAAGAAATGATCTTAAAGAAACCTTAATATCATGAACAACCTTTGGAGGAGTTTTCAAAACAGACATCAAATAAATAGGAATGGCATTAAGCATTGACTTAATCAAAAGAATCATACCAACTAAAGTAAGCCATTTATGGTTCCAAGAAGATATTCTGGAAGAAACCGCATGAGCCACTTTATCCCAAAACATTACCTTATCTGATCCAACAAAAAAAGGAATGCCTAAATACTTACAAGGGAAATAACCCACTTGAAAACCCCAAAAATGGGTCAATCTATTTTGAACTAAAGGGGAAAAATTCAGAAAAAACACCTTTGATTTAAGACTATTAACTTTCTGCCTGAAAAAAGAAGAGTAGTCAGCAATAATCTTCCAGATAACTCTGGCTTCTGCCAATGAGGTTGAACCAAACAGGAGAGTATCATCTGCAAAAAGACAATGAGATTGCGAAGATGGATACCCATCAATTTTAATACCATTCCAAAGGCCTGAAGACCTAGCAGTAGAAATGACCCTACTTAAAGCCTCGACTAAAAGAATAAATAGAAAGGGGGAGAGAGGATCCCCTTTCCGAACACCTCAAGAGGAAGAGAAAAAACCAGAAGGAGAACCATTAAAAAAAACTAAAAAAGTGAGTAGAAGAAATGTAGGAAAAGACCCATTTAAGCAAACTATGAGCAAAACCAAAGTGATTCAGAACAGAAACTGACGAATGCCAATCTACTCAATCATACGCTTTAAGCATATCAAGTTTAAGAATCATAGACGAAGTCTTCTGAAGTGAAATGGAATGCAGGATCTCATGTGCAACAATTGTACCCTCTGAAGTTTCCCTCGCAGGAACAAAACCACCATGATCAACAAACACAATCCTAGGAATGAGCTTAGCCAATCTAACTGAAATTGCCTTAGTAATGATTTTATACAAGGTATTACATAGAGCAATGGGGCGAAAATCAAAAAAATGAATTAGGATTATCCACCTTAGGGATAATGACAATAAGAGCAGTGTTAAGCTCTTTCAAAATAGTTCTATTTTGCCTAGACTCCTCAAGGGCTAATAAAACATCATTCCCCACAAAGTCCCAACATTTTTGAAAAAACAAAGCCATGAACCCATTCGGCCCCGGAGCCTTCTCCAGAGACATGGAAAAGACCACCTCCCTTAACTCACAACTAGTAAAAGGAGCCATGAGCATCTTATTATCATCCTCCTTAACAAGTGGAGGGATTGAATTAACAAAACTATTATCCAAGAGACTGAGTCAGCAAAAAGCGAGGACTTAAAAAATTTAACAGCCTCTGAAGCAATTTCACCATCATCAGTCAAACAATTCCCATTGGAATCATGAATACAAAAAATTCTATTACGCTGCCTCTTTAACTTGGTTGAAGAATGAAAAAACTTAGTATTCCTATCACCTTCTGATAACCATAAGTCCCTAGATTTTTGCCTCCAATAAGATTCTTCCCGAGCCAAAACTTCCTCAAGCTAGACTTTAAAACATTTAAGCCTATTAAAGGACAAAGAATCCATACTAGAATTCAAAATAACCTCATTCATCTGCTCAATTTCCTCCTGAATCCTAGCCTTTTCACCAAAGATATTCTTAAAATGCGAAGTATTCCATTCTCTAATCTTGCCTTTAAGAAAAGTCAATTTCTTAACTATCTGAAACATCCTAGATCCATTGACATGGGGAGCAGACAACCACCACATTTTCAGCAGGGGGAAAAAAGATTGATCCCTAAACCACATTGGTTCAAATTTGAAAGGAATCTTCCTAGGGGCCCTATCCTCAAGAATATAAAATAAAATAGGGAAATGATCCGAACCAATATAAGGCAGATTGGAGGAAAATAAATCCCAATATGAACTATACCAACTTTCAGACACTAAAAAATAATCCAACCTTTCAGCAATTTGACATAAATCCTTTCTCATATTAGTCCAATTGAAAGGGCCATTTTGAGTTTTACAATCAACCAGGTTCAATTTCTTGATAAAATGACAAAAATCATCAATAATATGTTTGTTTGGAATGATACCCACAACTTTCTCATCAAGATATTGAAATAGCATTAAAGTCACCCCTAAAAACCAAAAAAGCACCCATGAATGGGGAAGCAATAAAAAGTAAACTCTCCCAAAGCTTCCTTTTCTCAACAATGCTAATAGGACCATAAATATTGAAAAGCCAGAATTTAGCATTGGATAATATACTTTTCACTAAACCAAGCATCTAGTTTGAGGAAGAGGCAACCAAAGATAGGTCCACACTAAAGTCATTCCAAATAAAAGCAAGCCCCCCCAAAGCCCCCACAGAGGAAGAAATACAAAATTTCCAGGGCCTCCAAGAGGAAAACAAAAATTTTGCAGAAGACAAATTTAACTTGGTTTCTTGCACCATCACAATATCACACTTCATCAAGTCCAATTGGGACTTAATCAAGCATCTTTTGTTAGGAGCATTTAAGCCCCTAACATTCCAAGATATGATCTTCATTGACCTGGATGGGAGGCAGAGGCTCTCCTCTTTTCACAATAGGAATTCTGAGAGATCATCCCCTCAGAAAAGTCCTTCTAAAGAAACCTTTTAGAAGCCAAGGCCCTTGTAACATGCAGACTAAAAGGCTTCTTTTTCCTCTTCCTTTTGGAAGAATCCATTGAAGAAAGAAGAGTTGATTGGATACCTGCGTCAATTTCCAGTTGGGTCTTAACATGCTTAGGTTTACAACCCCTCTTCATAGGAGTATTAAATTGAGATGCAGGAGAGAGTGGAGACTGAATCAAAGGCAATCCACCATTGGAACCTAGAGGAGCAGATCCAACAAGAGGCCTATCCTTAACTTGATCCAGAACCTCAAAACCATTAGAACCCAAAGGAACAACAGGGATAGAGGAATTCATATCCTTATCCAGATGAAGAACTTCAAAAGGATTCATTATAGGAAATGTAGATAAATCTTTATCCAGCTTATGTAAGTCATTATTAATCAAGGTAATCAGTCTGTCTGCTATATTAGAGTTAAAAGTAATATTATTCATGTGAATAATGCTTTGCACTTGGGCAATGAGATGATCATCTGGAACAATAGGAGGACTACCCAAAACCTTATGAGATGATTTAGAAAAAGACTCTGATCTACCTTGCTTATGAGAAGGTTTAACCAAAATAATAGATTTTGAAGAAAGATTAACAACACTAGAAGGCAAAGAATTAACCTTATCAGCACAGTTAACCTTATCAATACCCGCAAATTTTGAAGAAAGATTAACAACACCAGTAGGAAGAGAATTAACCTTATCAACACAAATAACCTTGTCAATACCCAAGGAATTTATAGGAATAGAGCAGTTAGTCTTTTCCAGGCCAACACCAACCCTAGACGAGGAATTATTTCCCAAGGGATACAAAGGTGGGATAACAGAAGGGATAGTAGAATCCTTTAACAAACTCTGCATTTTAGCCTAAGAGAGAGACTCTAAATTAGTAAAATCCCTCCCAATAGAGGATTCAAGCACTTTAGAAGAAGATTTAGACTTTTTCATATTAAAAAAAAGCCAAATCCATTGACATAGAGGAGTGAGCAAAACCATCAGAATCCCTAACAATGTTTTGACGCCAAATACCAAAAAAAGACCTAATATTGTAGGTCCGAGGAGGAGAAATGTTTGAATCAACTAACACACAAATTTTAACTAGAAACAAGCCATCCTCAAACACCGAATGAGATAATAAGAACTTTCCAAAAGAATCCCCAATTTTTTGCAAGATATCAGAATCAACAAATTCAAAAGGCAACTGAGGAAGTTTAAACCAGAGAGGAACTTGTTTGGAGGAGACCCAAGAAGGCTCAAAGAGGGGTTTCCAAATCTCCACAAAAATTAAATTCTTACCCAACCAGAAAAAAAGGAACCTCTAAAGCCTTATCTCTAGCTTCAGATGAATAAAAAACAACAATAAAATAACTAGCAGACAAGACTTGGAAAAAGAAAGTGCCATACCAGTGCGAATGAATCCTACATTGTAATTTTGAAAGAGGAATATCATCACCCCAAACCTGAATGATGACTGCAAGCGCCTGAAGACCACGAGCTTTCTTACCCAGTGAATTAATAGAGGCATCAATCGAAGGCACCAAGAGCCAAACAGTTTGCGGCTTCACAATACCCACATCATGATTAATAGCCAAAGGATGACCATTTCCAATAGTGCCAACCAAAATATCCCTTGGTGAGGAAAGATTAGGGTTTGTCGCTGACTGCAACTCCATCAAGGCCTGTTTAGTGGAAGAAACCCTAACCCCATCATTCGTCACAACAAACAAACTAGGCTTCGTCATATTAACACCATTGGAAGCCCTAAGTTTATCAGCACCAAAGCCCTGTCGCGAAACACTAGGAGCCCTCTGCATAGCCTTCTGACCATGCTTTCCCCTCTGTCAGAAAAAAAACTATGAAAAAAACTAGAAATGGGGTGATATCGAAAGTCTCTCCATTGAACATCCACCCGATGTAATCCCTCATCACCATGTCGAACACCATGCTGAATAACCATGACAACCCACTGCCCACCATGAAAAACCCACTGGGGAACATGGCCCGCATGCCATCTAAACGGATCCACAGGTGGCAGAGGATCTGCAACCGCCTCATTCCCCCAACCACGCTTCAGGATGCCCTCTTGCATAATAATGCAAAAATTTGCAAACCTGAGATATTGTTAAAAAAATCAAACAAATATATTTTCAAATTAATTTTATAATATATTATTATAAATAATATAATATAATATTATATTATATAATATATTCTTATATTATATAATATAATATTATTTTAAAATAATTTAACTATAAAAATCCAATATCCGGTTTTTATCGGATATCAGATTTTATCAGATATCCGATTTTCTAAGACAATATAAGTGGACTGTGATAGCTCGTGGGTTATTTTTCACCCACGGGCTGCGCGATTTCTATCAAATCCAATATTCGGTTGGAACCCAATATCCGATTTTGTGACCCAAATTTGCAAAAAAATCCAATGAAAGGTAGGATTTTTATTGTTTTTTCATCATTTTCATTCAATTTTTTGCATTTTTTTTAATGTTTATTTGTTTTTTCATTCAAAATATGTTTTTTTCATGAAAACTAGGTTTTTTAAAATCAAATACAAAATTGTTCAATTTTGTTAACTCAATTTAATTGTTTACATTCAATTAGGTTAAAAATGGGGGATAACAATGAAAACATTGATCAACCACAACCGCAACAACCAAACCCTCCTACACAAAACCCTCCTTTGCCAAACCCCCCCCCCTATTCAGGATTTAATTACACAAAATTTGAACCAATTGAGGGGGATTGCATGTGTCTATCATAGGATCCCTCGCCCGAACCCAATGTTTGATCCACTCATGTCCATCACAAAGAGTATAGAAACCGTCACTGAGGAGCACAATGTCACTCTTTTGTGGCAAGATTCTATGAGGGAACAATATACGGATGGCTTGTCCTATAAGGAGATCAAGGATCTTGAGATATCCAAAGTCGGTATCGCCACGTTGTTTGTGAATCCCCGCATTGGTCAACCCATAGACCCCCAAAAAACAAAACTTTCTATTAAATGGTGCACAAATGATGGTATTGTGAAAAAAATTTGGGATCGTTGGTGGATGGTTTTCGATAAACCACCCAACAACAATCTTGATGTCCCCTTCCACTTCATCAAAAAATTGTATGCTAAGTTTGTTTTAGGAAAAGATGTGAACTACTTTGACATCCAACCTTTCCAGGGTGTGGGTTTAGGTATGCCCCAAAATAGACCTGGGGCAGTCAGAGTAGTCCAGGGCCATATGTCCCCCCTCCTCCTGTTGATCCCCCACCTCCAATGTAGCATCCAGATATCATCTAAGAGGCAGCATCACTGACCATATCGGTTATTCACTCTTTGAGTAGCCTTTTGGTTTCTCAGGCTGGGGCAATAGCTCAGCCTACTTTTGATGGTAGTAGTGCATCCAGTGGTGCTAACACATCCTCCTCGGCTCCACACATTTGCGTGCCCCATAGTTATGTCATGTGTGGGCACCTATGCTTAGGTCTAGTTGGGCATCCTATTGATCTTCCTGCACACATTGCAAATTATGAGGTCCATGAGATGCACGATGCACTAGATATTATGACAAGGACTGGAGGATCCTAGAGAGTCCTCCCATGCTAGAGGCGAGGAGGCACCTTCATCATAAATTGATGATGTAGAGGTAAGATTTGTATTTTCACAATTCATTCTATATTTTAAATGAATATTTATAATCTAGATAATATTAAGTACTAATTTTTATTTACATGGTCTATTTAATAGTTGATGATAAAGGAGGAGTTGACACAGATCCAGGAGGGAACCTTGACGACCATTTCATTTGGCCTTGATAGCTTTACGATACATATATTATTGCACCTAGTTGTTTGTATTTTATTGTACATACATGCTCATCATTTATATTGGTATTAATTAGATTATGTAGTAACTTGCATGTATATCTTATTTTACTCTTGTAGGGAACAAGTAGCGTGAGTGCGGGGCTATGTGATTCGAGATCTGGTAGTTCAGTTGGAGACAAGGGAAAGGTAATTGAATGCAAATATGATTGAATGAATAGTTTAAATAACTTATAGTGATTATACACATCTAGACATAGATTGATAGTTTCACATACTTGTTGTGTATATGTACAGAAAATTCTTGGCTTCACATCCTTGTTGACTTCACCCACTATACCTGAAGATGAAGAAGAAGAAGAAGAAGAGATGCCTTGAGTACATGTGTGTTTATTTTATTTTGTGTTTAGTAGATATAATTCATTATTATTAGTGACAATTATATGCTAACTTGTATCAATGCCATGTTTGTGAACATATGTAGGTTGTGTATGAATATATTGAAAACATACCTCCTCTACCGAAGACATACATCAAGAGTCCTCCAAAGCTGAAGAGAAAAAGTGGAGATGAGGTAAACAAGAATAGTTCAATAATAGTTCATTTTTATGTTAACTTTTTGAATGTGAGTTATATAATATAACTAATCTTAATCGTGATTTGTTTTTTCTTGTGCAAGATCCTTCAAAGCCGAGCAGTGCGGCGAAGAGGATCGATTTTGATGATCCATCAATAGCTTAGGATGTTATAGATATTTTTGGGATGCTTGCATGTCTAGTTGGCATGTATATTTTATATATGGACATACATTCACGTATATAGACATACATTTTGTTTGAGTTGGCGTTTATGCTATATTTGTGTATGGACATACACTTGTAATCATTTGACATTTTCATATATACAAAAGTTGATATTTGATCATATAAATTGTTGCTCATGTGTGCATGGTGTTATCATGGAAAAATTTAATCTTTAATCCAATAATTAACAATGGTTATTTAATGAACAATACAATTCATTTAATTTCATCGTAAGTGTTGTTTGTATAATGAACAATACAAATCATTTAATGAACAATACAATACAATTCATTTAATGAACAATACAATTCATTTAATGAACAATACAATACAATTCATTTAATGAACAATACAATACAATTCATTTAATGAACAATACAATACAATTCATTATTACCCTATGTATGCTCCTATTTCCCCCCCCCCCCCCCACTTGGTCGAACGCTCGGGGTCATACCCTACCGACATCGTCCCTTGAGCACCCTAAGTGCTAAAAATTGTCAAACTTTGATGGGCCCTAACTCAGAATCCATGGCACTTGTAAATGATCAGTTTGAACCTACGGGGCCATGAAATGGGGCCCTACAAAAGCCTATCTCGAGTTTTCAATTTTCCCTATGGTTTTATTAGGGCAACATTTTTTCAGTTTGGCAAAAAAATCATCAGTCTCATTCAATCAAATGTTGTCGCATGGCCAATTTCTCATTTTTCTTGTCGTGATCATGAACCGTCGGTTCCGACATGTCCAGTTAGGCATTATTAACCTATGCATGCTCCTATTCCCCCCCACCCCCACTTGATCGAACACTCGGGGTCATACCCTATCGATGTCGTCCGTTGAGCACCCTAAGTGCTAAAAATTGTCAAACTTTGACGGTCCCTAACTCGAAATCCGTGGAACCTATGAACAATTTTTTTGAACCTACGGGGCCATGAGAGGGGTCCCTACAAAATTCTATCTCTTTTTTTCAATTTTCCCTACGTTTTTATTAGGGCAACATTTTTTCAGGTGGCAAAAAAATCGTCAATCTCATTCAATCAAATGTTGTCACATGGCCAATTTATCGTTCTGCTTGCCGTGATCACGAACCGTTGGTTCCGACATGTCCACTTAGGAATTATTACCCTATTCATGCTCCTATTTCCCCCGCTTCCACTCGATCAAACGCTCGGGGTCATACCCTACCGACATCGTCCCTTGAGCACCCTGAGTGCTAAAAATTGTAAAACTTTGACGGGCCCTGACTTAGAATCTGTCGCACCTGCAAATGATTTGTTTGAACCTACGGGGCCATGAGAGGGGTCCCTAAAAAATCCTACATCGGGTTTTCAAGTTTCTCTACGATTATATTAGGGCAACATTTTTCAGTTGGCAAAAGAATTGTTAGCCTCATTCAATCAAATATTGTCATATGGCTAATTTCTCGTTCTGCTCATTGTGATCATGAACTGTCAGTTTTGACATGTCCAATTAGGCATTATTACCCTATGCATTCTCCTATTCCCCCCCCCCCTCCACTCGATCAAACGCTTGGGGTCATACCCTACCAACGTCGTCCCTTGAGCACCCTAAGTATTGAAAATTGTCAAACTTTGACAAGCCCTAGCTCATAATTTGTGGCACCTGTGAATGATCTATTTGAACCTACGGGGCCATGAGAGGGGTCCCTACAAAATCCTATCTCGGTTTTTCAATTTTCCCTACGATTTTATTAGGGCAACATTTTTTCAGTTGGCAAAAAAAATCGTCAGTTTCATTCAATCAAATGTTGTCGCATGGCCAACTTCTCGTTTTGCTCATCGTGATCATGAACCATCAGTTCTGAGATGTCCAGTTAGGAGTTATTACCCTATGCATGCTCCTATTTTCCCCCCTGTACTCAATCGAACACTCAGGGTCATACCCTACCGACGTCCTCCCTAGAGCACCCTAAGTGCTAAAAATTGTCAAACTTTGACGGGCCCTAACTCGGAATTTGTGGCACCTGCAAACAATCTGTTTGAACCTACGAGGCCATGAGAGGGGTCCCTACAAAGGCTATCTCATTTTTTCAAGTTTCTCTATGGTTTTATTAGGGCATCATTTTTTTAGTTGGTGAAAGAATCATTAGTCTCATTTAATCAAATGTTGTCGCATGACCAAATTCTCATTATGCTCGTCGTGATCATGAATCATTGGTTATGACATTTCTAGTTGGGAATTATTACCATATGCATGCTCCTATTCCCCCCCCCCCTAACTCGGTCGAACGCTCGGGGTCATACCCTACTGGCGTCATCCCTTGAGCACCCTAAGTGCTAAAAATTGTCAAACTTTGACGGGCCCTAACTCGAAATCCGTGGCACCTACAAATGTTACGTTTGAACCTATGGGGCCATGAGAGGGGTCCCTACAAAAGCCTATCTCGATTTTTCAATTTTCCCTACGGTTTTATTAGAGAAGCATTTTTTTAGTTGGCAAAAAAATCATCAGTCTCATTCAATCAAATGTTGTCGCATGACCAATTTCTCGTTCTGCTCGTCGTGATCACAAACCATCAGTTCTGAAATGTCTAGTTAGGCATTATTACCCTATGCATGCTCCTATTTCCCCCCCCCACTCGGTCGAACGCTCAAGGTCATACCCTACTAGTGTCGTCCCTTGAGCACCCTAAGTGCTAAAAATTGTCAAACGTTGATGGGCCCTAACTCGGATTTTGTGGCACCTGCAAATGATCTGTTTGAACCTATAGGGCCATGAGAGGGGTCCCTACAAAATCCTATCTTAGTTTTTCAAGTTTCCCTATGGTTTAATTAGGGCAACATTTTTTCAGTTGGCGAAAAAATTGTCAGTCTCATTCAATCAAATATTGTCGCATGACCAATTTCTCATTCTGGTTGTCGTGATCACGAACCGTTGGTTCCAAAATGTCCAGTTATGCATTATTACCCTATGCATGCTCCTATTTTGCCTCCCCCCACTCGGTTGAACGGTCGGGTCATACCCTATTGACGTCGTCCCTTGAGCACCCTAAGAGCTTAAAATTGTCAAACTTTGACGGGCCCTAACTCAAAATCTGTGGCACTTGCGAATGATCCATTTCAACCTACAGGGACACGAGAGGGGTACCTAAAAAATCCTGTCTCGATTTTTTAATTTTCTCTACGGTTTTATTAGGGCAACTTTTTTTCAGTTGGCAAAAAATCTGTCAATCTCATTCAATGAAAAAATATAGATAAACAAGCATTACACTATAGACACATAATGATCATCAATATTTCCATGTATTTTATACAGATAATTACCATTACACTTGCATATGACATCCATGAATGAATATGCAAACATGATTTTTCACCATTATCAAAACAACTACACCAATGTACTCATGTATAGATACATTGTATATCATCAATATAACTAAACCAGTTTGCTCATGGACATTGTATATCATCATAACAAAGTTACATCAATTCACATCCATATACAAATACAAAATCCCACTTCATCTGCATCAGACATCCTCATGTCCTAAGAGAAAAACCTGAATATAAATGAAGACCAAAATAAGCAATCTTTTTATGCGGAATGAATGTGCTACAAGAAACAAATTATAACACTTAATACAAATTATTTTGTCAAATTATAAATAGTACAAGATTGTATAATTACAAAACTTACTAGTTTCTTTGCAAAGTCTACAAGCATAAATTTGAAGAAAGACACATGTTGATTAAAGCCCTTCTCACTGCATTTCTCTGCATGGTTGAAGATGATGGTAGATATTGTCATTTCCAAATGGAAATACATTCACTTGACACAGTGTGTGAAAGTTTACAAAATTTAATCATATTGACAAAGTGAGGGACTTAGTGTTAATGCACAAAATTTAATCTCATTAATGCACAAAGGAATATGTACCATCACCAAGAGTAAACTAGTCAACGGCGAATGATCTAGCATGAACCTGTATTTTTAAGAATTGTTAGTCTACACATAAAATGTATGCATGAACATAAAGGCTTTATGATAATCACTACAACTGAAATGCATGATAATAAATGAAAAGGTGGGATTATATACCATAAACATATGTCCCTTCGAATTACATCAAGAGAACCCACTATGTTGATGCAAAACTCATAATGCGATAGTGTTGTATATCATCAAAAAGGCCTGCATGAGCATAAAGGTTTTGCGATAAATATATCATCAAAAATTATCAAATAGTGTTATCTAATAACAAAAATTGTAAAGCTCATCAAATGCATGATAATAAGCCGTGTTGCAAAAATATGTCCCTTCGAATTATATCGAGTGTACTCGTTATGTGCACGCAAAAACTATGTTGCCAAAAAAAATGTTCATCAATAGACCTGCATTTTGAACACATCTTTAATATACACGTAACAAACTTGAACATTACAGTTTTATGATCATTGTTTGAAATGAAATGCATGATAAAAAAAATAAGGCACCATTAAAGACCTACTACTCAAGTATGCCTGAAGGGTCATCTCTTTGCTTAAGAGTATCCAGTATTGCTTCATGATCAACAGTAGTCACTGTCAATAGGTCTTTGGTCTTCGGTTGTGCTTGATTCTTCAACAACTTGATATTTGTAGCTATAATAAGGTGTGAATACATGAGAATGGTTTTGTGTCTCTCATAGTCTTCAAATGCAGGTATGCCATTCTTTCTAATCATGTATGTTCACAACCAAGTTCCCACAATGACAACTGAACCTGTAGGATATGTTAACCCATCATCATCATCTGTCACCAGTTGTGCTTGCTTTTGTTTTCCCTGTACACATCGTACCAACCAATATTATGATCTCTCTTCATTCCCTTGCGGTGCAACAACTACAAAAACATGTCCTAGCTATACAAGATCTAATAGACGGTCATGCTCAAGTGAACTTTCCATGTCATCATTTGACAAGGATATTGTTTGAGATAAAGGAGCTAGATATTGGGGAACCCATGCATCAACCCACTCACTTGACTCACACTAATCCCAATCACACCGAACACAACTCTGACAAAAACAAGCCAACGCTCATGTCCAAATGGTCCATGTACTTGCATCTGAGCTGAGAAATAAATGCATCTTTGAAGAATCTTTAACTGTTTGACAATCCAATCTATATCCCACTATGCCCTCCTCAACCAACCAAAAG
Organism: Cryptomeria japonica; assembly: GCF_030272615.1. Lineage (NCBI taxonomy): Eukaryota > Viridiplantae > Streptophyta > Pinopsida > Cupressales > Cupressaceae > Cryptomeria > Cryptomeria japonica. The sequence goes on from NC_081408.1 coordinate 499,057,874, forward strand.
AATTTGGTCACTGTTGAATCAAGAGTACCTCCACGTGACAATGTTGAACTACACCAATCAACAAAAGAATGCACATTAGAGAAATTTGCACCTGAAATCCTCAATTTCTCCTTAACTAGAGCTCTCTTCAAACATGCACCTGCTCCATCATGCTCTCCCTTCCCATGCCTTGCCTAAAAAAAACACCAAATATGAGGTATACGCCTCTCTACATGCATTCTAATTAACCAATAAAACATAAGGGAATTCTTGAATTGACCCATATAGTTATATGACCATATGATATGTCGATCAATTGCAATATCTTTTTCATGCAAGAACTCAAAAATAATTCTGGAAAGAATGTTGCACATAATCGGAGGAGTGTGATCTATCATCACTCATATAAAAATGATACTCCCTGATTATCTTCCTATCCTCTTATGTACTATCAGGAGCATGCCTATATGTAATGTAAACAAAAATAGCAATCTGGATTGAATTGTAGTACTGAGACTGTACCTCATTATGTGGTTGCAATGTATAGTTCTCTGCAAAATCAACCACCGATATAATAGTGCCAATTGGGAAAGAGTTCTTACACATCCTGAACTATTGATCCAACCATTGAGACCTATGGGTGTGCCTTGCATACTTGTAGAAAATATTTTCCTGAAAATCCAAAATAAAATGAGCAACGCTCACTTCTCTTGAGACTAATTCGGATCTATAACCTTTAGCTCCACCCTTCAAAGTATATTTCATTGTCTCGTATCTTTTTTTCTCAACATAATTCTTTCCAAACTCGTGTTCATTTCCCTCATGAAAACATGAAACAAACTTTGACAACTCACCACATTGTGAGCACTTCTCATTCAAACAATCATTTCTATAGAAATAGCAACCATCATCTCTAGGGCATAAAAATAGATCTTGCAAGTCTCTTGATGATCTCAGAAATATCATTGCACCACACTCCTACAACATCTCATTAGTATACATTGTAGAACGAATATGGCATAAAAGTTCACGGTACCTTGAAAACTCCACATGGTACTTGCAACAACAAGTATTATGAATCTTAAAGGGTACACAATAAAATGATTTCAAAGATTCAAAGGCCCTTTGTGATATTTGCAAAGTTGGATGTACTTCACAAATTTTTTTGTACAACATTGCTTGGCTTGATTCCAAGAAATGTTTGGGATGCAGTGTGCGCTCTCGATTGCCGATTCTTAATTTCAAAACATCCTTTACATTGGGTGATACTCTAGAATTAGAGTTCCAAAATTGTTGAATCTCCTCCCTCACATTGTTAGTCAACTTTATATCAACATGTGGAAGCCTCCCACCAAAAGCCTATGTATCATGTTGAAGTGGATCGTCAAGTATTTGTCTTACTGCAAGTGCTCTATCCAAAGTTTTACGGTTTATGTTCAAATCAACACAAGTTTGTCTCATTTGACAAGCCTTCCTCAATTGATGGCTTACTAAGGAGGTTGTAATCACTCTTCGATCGACTCTCTTATCTCTTTCCTTGGTATTATTTCCAATAGAATTGAGAGCATCAAATAGATTTTTGGAAATAATAGAATTTCTCTCCATCTTCTTGTTCATATGAATCTTCAATTTCTTTAGCAATGGTCTCATCTTTATCATCTTTAGCAATCGATAAAAAAGTTAGCATTGCTCGGTCAATGTCTTATTGCTAAAATTTTGGTCAAAAAGTTGTGTAGCCCACAATCGAACGGTTCTTGTTGACCTCTTGCCTTCAAGATTCGTAATAATGTTCTCATCAATTTCAAGTAAGCATTTTGGGGTTCTTGAAGGTCTTGGGTTTGTAATTTGTCTTTCATCCATGAGAGGGTCTTCATTTCTGAAGTAATTAGGTGTTACATATTGTTCACTTGGTTGAGCAATTCCACCTTCAATGTCAAAGTTTTCCACAATTTTCACCTCGAATGTCAAAATTTTCCACATGTTCACCTCCCATGTCAAAATTTTCTACATTTTCACCTCCAATGTCAAAAAAAATCATATTTACACCAAAATTATGGACACCTTCATTGTCAACTCCCAAATTTTCACTTTCCATTCTCACGTCATGTTGAGCATTTTCATTATCACTTTCAACATTTTCAACATGTTCAACATTTTCACTTTCAAAATCTACATTTTCAAATTCAATTTCCTCTTCACTTGAAGTAGCATTAGCAATATTTAACATACCTTGTCTTCTCCTCCTATGACCTTCTCTATCTCTTTCTCTATACACTTCAATTTGGTCATTTGAAAGATTTCTTTTGCGTTTATACTTTTGACGACTACTACTCCCCATTTACCTCCACAAAGATGCTCCTAAATGATTGACAATGTAAGATTTGACTTCAAGAATCTCTCAAAAGCACAAATTTGTCTCAACCTGTCTGAAAACCTGTGATTGTCGACATAAAATAAAATGTGAAGAATCTGGGCCGTTGGAATCCACAAAATGGCCCAGAAGGCTCTTTTTTATTTACAAAAATTGGATATCCGATATTGTATGTGGGAAAAATGGATTGTTAGAATTAAAAATGTGAAAAATATGTAAAATACCAATCCACACACACACACAGGACTTCTTGATGCAAGCTATGGAGTAACGATGCGTTACTCAGCTTCCCAAGGAGGGTCCCATGGTTCTCTATCTCACAATGTCCCTCAAACCAATGTTTTGCTCTCAGATTACTGAGCAAAATGGTTTAGGGATGGCAAATATGAGAACGAGAGAGATTTTAACTGTTTTTAATATGAGATGTGTTATAAGCTAGATGAGATGCTTGAAATGCAATAAACTAAATGATAAGATGACGAGGTTAGTATGAAGATTATCCTAGCATACTATATTTACTCTATGATGGAACTAAAATGATAAATAAATTACTCTAGCATGCATATTCATGATTAATTCTGATCTAAAAGAGGCTAAATGAAGAGCATATATAAAATGAAAGCTTGAAACAATTTGAGCATAAGTGTGATGCTTCAAATTTGAAAGATGATTGTTAAGAATGGAGGAATGAGAGCTCTATTTATAGCATAAACAGGGCAATGGATGGTCAGGATTGAAAGGTTTAATCAAGGGCCAGGTTTGAAAGTTGGGGATCCATGTGCACAATTTGCACCAATGAAATGGTGACAAGTGTCCACACAGGATTGGGTTGAAAGAAGAGGTTGGAGGCATTAAAGGCCTGAGGAGACCTCATGGTTATCTAAAGGCTAAGGGTCAAGTCTAAGTTAGGTTTACCCACTGAATTAGGATCTAATCCAAGGATAAACCTTTGTGCAAATGATTAAGAGATAATCATGGTCAAAGCATTAATAACCTGATGAGACCCTTGGGTTGGATAGAGGTTGAGTCAAAACAAATGTTTTAACCATGTGGGAGGGTTTGAAATAACCATTAATGGTTATTGGAGACTTTGTGGATTAAGTGGTTGAAGGTTGGAAGCCTTCAATGGTTTTCAAAGACTTTAGGGTTTTAGTGGTTGAAGGTTGAAAACCTTCAATGGTTATCCAAGACTTTGGGCCATTTGAGAAGTGACCTCCCTTTGCTTAGGGATGTGACAAAGTTTAGAGGGTATTTAGGTTAATTAGAATTGGTTAGAATATTCTAGAAGGGGTTAGGTAGGGGTTTGGGATTTTGCAAGTGGATGGGGAGGATAATAGGATTTAATTGAATTATTTGATTTTCATTCAATTTGGTTGGAATTGGAGAAATTAGATTTATTCAATTTAGGATAACTATTTAATTAAATTTGAATTTAATTAAAAGTGGCTAGGGGGATTTAATTGAATAAAATGATTTATTCATTTAAATGGTATAGTGAATTTAATCAAGTGATTTACTTAATTAAATAGAAGAATGTGGATAATTTAATTAAATTGGATTTAATCAAATAGAAAAATGAACATAAAATATTTATTTAGGAATGTGGTTATTTTTATGCGTCTACATTTTGCCCCTCTTTGAAGTGACGTGTGTGCACATGTTAATTCAAAGAAAATGATGTGTTTTTGTGTTTTTATGATCAAATGCAATTTTTGTGTTGCTCTTTTGATTTGCCAATCGTGCCCCAGATTTGATGCGATGTGATGCGATGCTCCAGATTCGATGCGATGTGATGCGATGCTCCAGATTCGATGCGATGTGATGCCCCCTCGGGAGATGAATCAATATTTTTTTGGTTGGAAAATTTCTGATTTAAATTGATGACGTTCGTATGATGTGTAGGATTTCATGCGTGTAGTTAGTGTGTAAATTGATTCATCTCCCGAAAAATTAAAATTGTTTTAGTATAGGGGAGACCACGACTATATTACAGGCCCAGTTAGGTAACCCTAATTTCATTTTTCTCCTATAAAAAGGGAAAAGGGTTGGATTTTAATTCATTTGTGTTTGTTGACTTTGAAGAGAAGAGAATTTGCTCTGGAGAGAAAATGCCGATTCCTTACCACAGACACCGTTTCGAGCGCGTTCGGAGATATCGGAGACCTGCAGCGCATGGACCACCAGTAAGTCAACCCTTTTGACCCTTTTTCGATTTTTTATTTTGTCGTTTTTAGCTGTTTTTCGAATTTTAAAGTTCGGACTCATCGTTTTAGCGCGTCTAAGGCGCATAGTAGCGCATACGCAATGTGAAGTAGCGCATAGAAGCCATTTTAATTGCTGCGTCCGAAATGATTTGGATAGCGCATAGGTCGTTTAGGTTAGCGCATCTATGTAGAATAGCGCAGGTAATGTGTATAGTAGCGCGTTAGAAGAACAGGATAGCGCGTAGGTCTAACCTAGCGCATAGGAAGCATAGAAGTTCGCATCAAACAGGAGGTTTAGCGCGTAGGCATAACCGAGCGCATAGGTCTGAAAAGGTAGCGCTTAGGCAGAGGGATTTAGCGCGTAGAACTAGTCTAGCGCATAGGATGAAAAGGAGAGCGCTTAGAGAGGATAGGTTAGCGCGTAGAGAATATTCTAGCGCATAGGTTAGTTTAAGTATGCATGGGAGGAAAAAAGTAGCGCGTGAACAGAGTCTAGCGCATAGGAGAAATTGGATAGCGCACGGGTAGAAAAGGATAGCGCATAAATGTAATCTAGCGCATAAGAGAGATAGGTTAGCGCGTAGGACAAACAGCCTAGCGCGTGGAGCTTTTTTAGCGCATGTCATGTCTGTTTTAGCGCATCCAGGAAAAATTTGTGTTGTGGTCGATCTAAAATGTGGTGTTTTTGCGTGGCTGTCGTGTTTTTGATGCATGTATCCAATATGAGCATTTGTATAACTTGTTTTGATGTGAATGTTTCCAAGTTATGTATAGATATCAAGCTATTTGTGGGTGTCAGAACATGATTTATTTGTGTTATCTTTTTTACGTTCAAAATGCATATGAAAGCCTGAGTTGTTTTACAAGCCGATATGGGTTGGAAACTTGAGTTGTTTTACAAGTTTTGATATGGGTGGGAAACTTGAGTTGTTTTACAAGTTTGTGATTGTGGTACTTGATTTGTTTTACAAGTTTTGATATGGTTTTTGAGAACTTGAGTTGTTTTACAAGTTGATATGAAATGATAGGTTTTTGAACTTGATGTAGATGAGCAAATTTGTTTCATGTATTTGATGTGAGTTGTATTTTGATATCTTTTTGTTGATGTGGAATCTGATATTGGATATGTTTTGTTTGTTGACAGGAGCGATTGGGGATCGTGCAGTCGAGGGAGAGATTCCCGAGACCATGGACACTGATACCACGTCTGTCACAGGCAGACTTAGATATTATTGAGAGGTGTGGATTGACCTGACTTTTGGATATGCCTCGGTTCACTGTGAACCGGGGACTCTTGACAGCACTGACAGAGAGGTGGCATAGTGACACGAACACCTTCCATTTTGCCACTGGGGAGATGACCGTGACACCAGAGGACTGCTATCGCATCCTGCGTATTCCTGTGGTAGGAGCTATACTGCCCTATGAGCAGACAGAGGAGGGCGGCACAGAGGCACTGCGCCGGATTTTTCATGATGAGAGTGTCTGCGGGTATGAGATCCCGTGGCAGGAGTTCCTGGATCTTGATTATGCACCGCTGCCATCTGTATTGGCAGGATTTATTGGAGGATTCCTTTGTCCTGATCGCAGGTCAAAGGGATTTTCAGTGGGATGGGGGCTGGTTCTGGAGCAGATGGTCACACAGGGCCGGAGATTTGCATGGGGGTCAGCGATGCTGGCCCACCTTTACAAGAGCCTGCACGAGGTAGTATACCTTGGTTATAGCAGTTTATCAGCAGGGGTGACACTCTTACAGGTATGGTGCTGGGAGCATATTCCAGCAGCGAGGCCACTGGCGGACAGGGATAGGCCCGTGGGGGCAGCTTATGCATATGGTTATAGAGGCCTAGTTGTCCAGCGTAAGCTGGGCAAACTAGAGCACTGGAGGAGGGTTTTTGATGACATAGATACGGTCATCTGGAAACCGTACACAGGCTGCGAGGTATGGGCCGAGGATGGTATGGAGATGCCGTTCGTTTTTATGACGAGGCATTTGATTGGGAGGACCCCGTTCGTTATTGAGCGGTTTTTGGTTACCCGAGTTTTGAGGCAGTTCGGGAGGCAGCAGGGTGTTCCACAGGGGACGTGCTTATATGCACGGCGGCAGCAGGATGTGGCCGATTGGGGGCCGACCATTGACAGTGCTGTTGTGATTGAGGAGTTTACTGGTTTGGCTGGGCAGATCTGGGACTATGCCCCAGAGATACAGGATGCTGGTATGACTGACGAGTTTGCTCGTTTATTTGCTGCTCGGGCTGTGGCTAGGATCTCAGATCCAGAGGAGATGAGACCGGTTTTTGATTTAGATGGAGAGGAGGGAGACGGGGGAGATGAGGGGGATGATGGGGATGATGGGGGTGATGGAGGGAGGAGGAGAGGGAGAGGTGTGCAGAGGGCAGTACGACAGGGTCGGATTGAGAGAGGGAGGGGAGGATTGGCCATTGGAGCCGGGAGAGAGGGCAGAGTCACAGAGGTACTAGCGGCAGTAGGAGGAGAGGAGGAGGTGGGGAGGCCAGTACAGAGGAGGAGGATAGATATTCTTCCACCTCCCGTACCCAGGACAGGCCGAGTGGGGGGAGTGGCGCCAGCACAGGTACCGTTACGGGTTCGTGTGCCGGGACACATAGAGGACGCCCAGATCCGGACGCTTCAGATCACTGTGCAGCAGCTGCAGGCACAGATTTTGACATATCAGAGGCAGATCTCTCAGTTGATCACTGAGAGAGATACCGAGATGGAGCGGCGGGGGCGAGCAGAGGAGGCCTTGGCGACCGTACAGAGAGCTGCAGCGGGTGGTCCCTTGAGAGACACCCTGAGAGAGCTGACACGGAGTGTGCAGGAGGCTGCATATTACAGGCGGCACTATGAGGAGGCGGTTCCCAGAGAGCGGCGTGTAGAGAGCTTTGCGCAATCGAGATCGAGTCGATCTCGAACTGCCGGGACACGATCGGAGAGCCGTGGAGTGACAGGGCCAGCGGGACAGGACCCTCCTGCCGATCCGGGTGCGAGCGTCTCAGGAGCCAGACAGGATCCTCCGAGAGATCCAGGAGCAGGTGCATCAGGAGCCAGACCATCTCCATCAGGGGATAGTCATACTTGAGAGACATGGTCTCGATTGTATTTTGAGCAGTGTATTCTTTGTACGGGACACAGTTGTGACACATTTTGTAGATTTTGATCATTTTTGAGAGATATATATATAGAGCACCATTTTTGACCGATGTGATGTGTTTTATGATGTATGTTTTATGTGTGCTTCTTCCTTTTTACATGATGATGTAATGCTTATGTACATGATGTAATGTATGTTTTTGTGTGTTATGAGATGTATCTTGAAAATGAGATGTATGATGTTAATATGCGACTTTATGTAAGATGATGTGTAATGATGTAATAATGATAGATGGGATAATAATGAGATGCAACTAGTTGTAAAATGATATGCAATTAACTGTAAAATGATATGCAACTAATTGTAAAATGATATGCAACTAATTGTGTTTGGATCATCTCTCATGCTGTATTTGCCATCCGATATAACCATTTATTTGCTTTCTTTGTAAATATCATCATGGAGCTTCTCTTGATTTTTGGATATGTTGAAAATTTATACAAGCATAATGGTATAATTGAACCATAATGACCTGAGTAAAATTTACATGATTTTTAATTTTGCAAGATAGCACAAGCGCCAAGGTATATTTGAACCAGGACGACCTGAGTGCGTATTGCGTAAACAGACAAGAGTAGATCATTTATAATACGTGAAATGGGATCAAGCCTTCAGTGATATGGATCACGTCTCGAGACAAATATTCACACAATACAAGTGATCGCCTCCCAAACAGAAGACTAAGAAAATGTTGGAAGTTTCCCATGATCTCTGGCTGTGAAGCTTTTGATGAGATAAGGAAAAGATTCCAATTTATTAAAAAGTTCAAAATGCAAAATAATCAAGACTTTAATACGATAATGCAACATTGAGTACTTCAGAAAATCATCCATCCTTAAGTTTCTGATATATTGTTCGTGTTTGGTTGTTGTGATGTAGTGTAGTTGTGTTTGTTGGATGTCATATGTCTGAGTTTTGCAATAGTTGGTATGTCTTGAATGTTTGCAAGTTTTTGAACAGTCTAATGTCCCTAGATGAGTGTTTCTGCTGGATATGAGTATGTACAGTGATTTCCAAGCCATGGTAAAATGTGGTAGATGAATAACCCAGGATAGTGACTACGCTAAGTATGTTCTGGATAGATATATGCTAAGTGTCGGGCGATGGCCGAGAGTGTTTTGATGGATAAAATGGCATGGATATAGAGAAAGGAGCTGGCCTTTCACAAAGGCGCCTGTTTACCAGGTTTTCACCATTTGTTTTTATTGTACTTTGTATTTTGACTTTTTCTGGAGTTTTGTATTTTTATTTTTTTTTGTTTGTTTTGGCGTTTTCCGTGCACTAGGCTACTTTAAGTATAGTACTTTTTTAGATGAATGCTATTAGTTGGATCATCAAGTACATCTCCTTCAGAATTTGTTAGCTGATAGGCACCTGATCCATAGACTGAAATGATGACATAGGGACCCAACCAGTTAGGTTCAAATTTCCCTTTCTTTTCTCTATCTTGCTGGTTTCTGGGATTTTCTTTTAGGACTAGATCACCAACCTTGAAGTTACGAGGAATGACCTTATGATTGTAGCTTCGGCACATGCGTTGCTGATATGCTTTGAGATGAGTATAAGCATGTTGGCATCTTTCATCTAATAGTTCCAATTCTTGCAGTCGATTGACCCGATACTCTTTATCTGGAATCAAACCTTTCAAAGAGACTCTAAGAGATGGAATTTCTACTTCCAAGGGTAAAATAGCCTCTGATCCATATACCAAGGAATATGGTGTTGCCCCTGTAGGTGTGCGGATGCTAGTCCTGTAGGCCCAAAGAGCTGGATTGAGTTGTATATGCCAATCTTTGCCTGCATCATTCACTGTTTTCTTAAGGATTTTTAGGATCGTTTTGTTAGATGCTTCTGCCTGACCATTTCCTTGTGGATAGTATGGTGTAGAAAATCGATGCTGGATTTTGAATTTTTCACATAGTTCCTGCACATCTTGGTTTTTGAAAGGTCGTCCATTATCTGTGACAATTGAACTTGGAATACCATATCTGCAGATCAGATAATTTAAGATAAAAGAAGCAATTTGTTTCCCAGTCACTGTGGTCATGGGAACTGCTTCAATCCATTTGGTAAAGTATTCTGTGGCAGTTATAATGAACTTGTGTCCATTTGAAGATGAAGGATGTATTTTGCCTACCAGATCTAATCCCCACTGACAAAAGGGCCAGGATGTGGTAAATGGCTGCAGTTCCTGTGCTGGTGCATGTATCAGATTGCCATGGATTTGGCATTTAGGACACTTCTTGGCGAAATGATATGAGTCTTTTTCCATGGTAGGCCAGTAGTATCCCATTCGTAGAAGCTTTTTAGCAAGAGTAGTGCCACTCGAATGTGTACCACAAATACCTTCGTGAAGCTCGTGTAAAGCCGAATCAGAATCATTACGATCAAGGCAACGAAGAAGAGTACCATCTAGACCTCGACGATATAAGGTATCAGCGGTAAGGGTGTAACGGGCAGCTTGTCGGATAAAGTTACGTTTTTGGTTGCAGGATTGGTCAATGGGTAATATATTATGCTTGAGGTAGTCATATATTGGTCCATATAACGGAGAATCTGAACCGGTTAAGGCATATATAACATGAGATTCAGAATGGTCATAGGCGGGAGAGAACAGTTGCTCTACCAGGAACTCATAACGACTCTGTTGTTCTAGAATTTGTAGTAATGAAGCGATCGTAGCCATTGCATCGGCTGCTTTGTTATTTAACCTAGGTATTTGCTCAAAAGTGATGTGCACAAAATACTGTTTGAAATCATCCACCATCCGTTTGTAGGGTAGTAGCTTATCATCCTTTGTCTGATAGTTGTTGTTGATTTGATTGATGACCAATTGTGAGTCTCCATAGACTTTTAATTCTGTGATCTTCCATTCGACGACCATTTTGATGCCTATGACCAATGCTTCATATTCAGCCATATTATTTGTACATGGAAACATAAGCCTGTATGATCTTGGCATAGTGTGTCCCTCAGGGGTGATGAATAGAATGCCAGCCCCTGAACCATGTTGGGTATAAGATCCATCAAAGTATAGGATCCATTGTTTGGAGGAAAGAGCAAAAACGTCCCCGTCTGGAAATTCAGTGTCCATGATTTGTTTTCCTGGTAGCGGTGCGTCAGCCAGCTGATCTGCAATTGCTTGTCCCTTGATGGCGCGTCTTTCTGTGTAGTGGATGTCAAATTCACTGAGAATCATAACCCATTTAGCTAATCGGCCTGTGAGAGCTGCCTTGCTGAGTAAATATTTGAGAGGATCAATTTTGGCTACTAGCTTGATAGTGTGTGCTAGCATATAATGTCGGAACTTTTGAGATGCAAAAACAACTGTTAGGCAAGCCTTTTCAATGAATGTATAATTGAGCTCATACCCATTCAATGTTCTACTGATGTAATATATGGCGTGTTCTTTTCCTTGTTGATCTTCTTGTGCCAATAATGCCCCCAGTGAAACATCTGTCGTTGATATATACAATATAAGAGGCTTTCCTGCAATTGGTGGTACTAGAACTGGTGGATTCATCAGGTACTGTTTGATTTGGTAAAAGGATTCTGCACATTTAGTCTCCCATTTGAATGGCACATTTTTGTGTAACAAGTGGTTAAATGGCAGACTTTTATCTGCTAGTTGAGCGATGAATCGTCTGATTGATTGAAGTCGTCCTTGGAGAGATCGAAGTTGACTGATATTCTTCGGTGGTGGCATATCCATGATGGCTTGTACCTTTGCTGGATCCACTTCAATACCTTTAGCTGAGACGATGTAACCTAGTAACTTGCCTGATGTAACCCCGAAGACACACTTTTTAGGGTTGAGTCGGACTTTGAATTTCTGCAATCGATCAAAGATCTTTGTTAGGATGCCAAGATGTTCAGCTCTGGTGAAAGATTTGGCTAGTAAATCATCCACATAGTCTTCCATAAATGTGTGCATCATATCATGGAATATGGTTGTCATTGCTCTTTGGTAAGTGGCTCCGACATTCTTTAAGCCAAAAGGCATTACATTCCAACAGTATGTTCCCCAAGGACAGGTGAATGCTGTTTTGTCTTGATCTTCAGGAGCTATTTTGATTTGATTATAGCCTGAGAAACCGTCCATTAATGAGAGCATTGCATGGCCTGCTGTGAGATCTACAATTATATCAATACTTGGTAGAGGAAAGTCATCCTTTGGGCAAGCTTTATTGACATCTCTGAAGTCGGTGCATATTTTGATACTACCATCTGGTTTTGAGACTGGAACAATGTTAGAAATCCATTCTGCATAATCAATAGGTCGGATGAATCCGACATCTAATAATTTCTTTAATTCCGTTTTGACCATGAGTGCTATCTGTGGATTCATCTTTCGTAGTTTCTGCTTGACTGGCTTGACCCCTGCAGAGATGGACAAGTGATGCATGATTAGGTGTGGGTCCACTCCAGGCATATCAGCATATGACCAGGCAAAGTTAATTTGCTGTTTTTTAAAGAAGATGATGAATGCCAATCTTTCCTCTTCGGTCAGAGATTCTGCAAGGTGAATGTTTCTAACTGCTTCAGTGGTACCAATGTTGATTGATTGAGTGGGCTCAATCAATATGGGTGATCGTTCATGAAAATGTTCAGGAAGAGTGTCAAGTCTCCCATCATTAGGTGCCTTAAAAAGGTTTTCACCCTCAGATGCATCCTTTATTTTTACTTTTTTGGGATCCATTGCTGCCATTGACTGGTTTTCAGCCTTAGATTCATTATTTGATTCATTTTTGCGACTGAGAGACTTGGCACTCTCTGAAGAACAGACGTCGTTATGCGGTTCACTGGTAGAGCCTGTTTCGGGATTTACGGTACATAGGTAGTGGATAATAGATTCATCATCTAGAAAAATTGGGATATCATGAGTCTCAGGTTCAGTCCAGTCGATGAGATCAGGGAAGACAAGTGGTAAGGAATCATTGGGCGGGTCAAGTTCAGCTGTTGTAAGTGTTAGAATAGAGTTAGCATCGTGGTGGGTCTTGTTTTTAAAGAAACTTATGGTTTCATCGAGGTCTTTGATGGTATCATCTTCTATATAGACTTGTTCGTAATATTGCTGTTCGCTTTCCTGAACGTCATAGATATGTTGTGGTCCAAATTCAAGAGGTCTATCTTCTGCGTTATGTTCTTCTTGAGAAATGGATATGAAATCAGTATCATCAGGGATATTTGTAGTAGCGTCGGAGCAGGTACCCCATTCATATTCATTTGAATCGGTCTCATAGGCATCATCCCAAATTCTATCTGTGTTGTAGACAGGTATGTTGTATGGCGAAAATAAATCCTTGATGATAGATACTATTTTGACATTTTGTGTGGATTCTGTATCTGATCCATCTTCTACATTCTGGATTTGTTCATATATTGTGCTTCCTCGGGGAGGAATGATGGGTGCTTGTGATGATAGGATTGGTTTTTGAGCCACTGGTGTGTGAATATGAGCCACTGCTGTAGATATGGCCTTCTTATGATTCAGAAGCTTTCCCTGATGTATCTTCTGATCTTGACGTTCTCTTGCCTTACGGATTGTTTCTACTGATTCAAAGAGAGCTTCCTGCCATGATTCTTCCTTGTATTTCTTCTTTTCTTTCCATTGAGGTTTTGTATTTGTATGTGGCGGCCTTTTTAATAGGAAAGTGAATTTAGAACCTAATCCTGCTTTATTTCTACTCGGTTGTGAAGGAAGATCTATAGGTTCAGTGACTCCTTCTTGGCGTTTCCCAATAGGTCCTTTACCGCCATATCCCATTTGTTTCATGATCAGGTAGCCTTTGCCATATAAGTGTGTTGGTAGAACAATGTCTAGAGCGGCCGCTCTATTAGCTTCTTCTTCATCTTTGTATAGCCAGTTAAGAACATCTTTATCTTCTGATTCATGTGCTAGAGTCCCCAATTGGATGAAGGTACCATTAAATTTAGTTATGGGCTGAGTTGCCTGATGCATTGATAGAGTAGGTAAACCATGTGATCTAGGTGATGTTGGCAATTTGGTTAAACACAAAGGCTCCATAGAGTATTCGCCCATGCCTTGGTCTTTGATTTGCATTTTCTGTTTGAAATCTCCCCATAAGGAGTTGGATTTTGCTAGTGGTAGATCAGGTGTCGAAGACTGTTGCTTTTCTCTGTTATAAGGAACCAAACTGTCTTGGGCTGCCCCCATTGTATTGCAATGTTGAAATGGATTGTGATCAGCTGATATGGAGATTTCCTGTCCATCATAAGGAAATTTGACACACTGGTGGTATGTAGAAGGTACTGCTTGCATTTCATGTATCCAGGGTCGGCCTAGTAAGATATTATAAGTGAGATCAATATCTAAAACTTGACATATAGTATCCTTTTGCACTGGGCCTACCTGAATAGGTAATATCACTGTTCCTTTAGAGGACCGTTCCTAATCATCATATGCTTTTATGGTAATCTTTTTATAAGGATCAATAGATTCTTCTGAGAAACCTAGTGCACGGATAAGCTTTAAAGTACATATATTAAGTCCGGCTCCTCCATCTATTAAGACTCTTTTGACACGGTGTTTGCAAACAATGACTTCAATATGTAGAGGAGTATTATGCGGATGACTCAATGAAGTATTATCATGCTCTGAGAAAGTGAGGTTATGAGACTCTGTCATGTGGGCCACCATAGCTTGGAATTTGTCTGTATCCAGATTTTGAGGTACATTTGTTTCTAAGAGCGCTTGCTCCAATATGTCTTTGTGTCTTGGAGATAGCTTTAACAATTCCAGGATAGATATCTGAGCCGGAGTTTTTCGCAGTTGAGTAACTAAGTCGTATTGGATCTTGGGTGTGGTGGTTGGAGGTGCAGTATGCCCTTTTAAGACATATTTTTGGGTCCGGGTTGTTACATTGACAGATTCATGATCACGTTTATCTCGAATGGTTATAACATTGACTTGATGGTCTTCAGCTGATATGTGATTGATTGTGTTGTTGTAGATGTGATTAATACGAGCTCCGCGGGTATCATTTGAAGTTGATGCTCCATCTTTATAATTTGGTAAAGGATCTTTGAAGGCTTCGTGATCATTATTTGTTTTGAGACCATCCACTGTTAAGTCCCCTCGATCAATCATGTCTTGGATTATGTGTTTCAATCTCATGCACTCGTTTGTTCTATGACCTTTGTTTCGATGAAAATCACAATAATGGGAATCATTCCACCAAGGTGGTTTGATCGGGGGTTCATAATTGTTGATTGGAGGTAAAGAAAGAACCTTGTTTGCTAACAGCTCTCTGAATGCGGACTCTAATGATTGGCCCAATGGTGTGAAAATACGCTTATGGAAATTGTTGGTGTTGTTGCGTGAATTATTGTTAGGCCCTGGATTCAGATTTTTGTTTTGATTATCGTTGGCATTGTTGGTGTTGAGTTGTCCTTGAGTATTGTTGGGTGTATTGGGAGTAGCATTTTTAGGATTTTTCGTATTCTGGGTATTTCCTGATAAAGCAAGCACTGGCTGTTTAGATTTAGGATCATAGGATTCATTATTGCCGTCGTTTTTGTTTCGAGTCCAAAATCGAGTTTTGTCTAGATTGATATTGTTTTGGTTATTGTAGTTTGATGAGTTCGTTCCTTCTTTGTAGAATTTGAGTGTTCCCTTTTTGACACAAGCTTCCTCTACTTGGATGCCATTTTCAATTAACTTGTCAAAAGATGGGATGCATTGAAGTTTGAGTCTGTAACTCATTTCCCCATTCAAGTTATCAATGAAGATTTCCATTTTCTCTCTTTCAGGAATATCGCGAGGATATCTTGATACCATGCGTCGCCAACGTTGAAGGAATAACATGAATGTTTCATTGTTCTTTTGTTTGGTGTTGCAGATATCTAACATGGTTATGGCATGTTGGATGTTGTAAGAATAATGGGTGATGAACTTGTTGACTAATTCGTCAAATGATCTAACAGGTGGTGTAATCTTGGATAACCATTCCATTGTTTGTCCTCCCAGGCTTCTTGGGAATAACCTCATCAGATACGTGTCATTATGAGCAAATTCAAGACTCATAGTACAAAATTCTCGAACATGATCTCGAGGATCACCTTTCCCATCATATTTATCAAATTTAGGAATGTCTGAGTTTGGAGGAAAAGGTATCATGTTTAAGCTTCTGTCAAATGGATAAGGACAGATTTCGTTTATAGAATACCGCACTGTTGTCCCTTGTTGCATATCATGCATTTGTCTTTGCAACATTTGCATCTGTTGAGTAAGAGCAACCAAAGGCGCATTATCTTGCCGAGGGAAGAGTTCTTCCCTTGGATTTGTTCTCATTTGAAAAGGTGTAACAAATGGTATGTGTTGTTCGGGGGTTTCGAACATAGGTACTCGCATTTCTGGTATATGTTGTTCTGGAATACGTTGCTCAGGTATGCGAGTCTCTTCTTCCCTTTGTTGTTCTTGGTATGTGTATTGTTGAGATCCTGTTTGAAAGACATTTGCGTCGAAACCTTCAGGAATTTTGACACCTTTGCTTGTAAGCATAAGCAGATATTTTTCTTTGTCATTTTCCATGAGTTTTTCAATGAGTTTTTGGAATGAAGGATTTTCTTGGCATTCCTGAAGAATGGCATCAGTAATTTCAGGATCTTCTGAAGATGGAACTTCAAAAGGATTTGATAACCTGCGATTCATACTTGATTCCGCGGGTGTCTCGCTTTGTTTGTTTCGTTGAGAACGAGTGACAGACATTTCAATAGAAACTTTCAGTGATGAAAGGAACAAAGTCCTCGTTGATGTTTTGCTCTGGTGTTGGTGGTTCTGGTCTAGGTGTGTTATATGTGATGCACTCGTCGGGCAGGAATGCTGGATTGATTTTTCCTCCGTGGTTTATCTTTTAATTAAAAGAAGACTTGGGACAGTATGCTCTGGTTTTCAGGGGTTCTTTGTCAAATTCGCTGGATTTGTTTTGGATATAACGTTTGACGTGATAAAGAAATACCCGATGGGATTTGAAGAGTTGACGATTGATGTATAAAAATTTATTTCTCTTGATGAATTTGGAAAAGCTTGGTTGCGGTTTCTTTAACGTGATGTGGCGATAGAGGTTCTTCTTTCTCAGAATAAGGCGATTAGTCATGCATGAGTAATCAATGATTCCCTTTGATTGATTTGGACTCAGTTGATTCTTGTTTTAAAAATTTCAAATTTTACTTTATCAGAATGAAGGTTTTAGCTATTCCTTCACGATAAAGTATGTCAAATGATATGGATAAGAGTTTCCCAATCTGGAAACTGAATTTGACAATTTGGAAAATTTCTAGACAAGTGTTTTTGAGATGAGATCCGTAAGATATTTAAAGGATTGAATTGACACTGATGATGACAAGTTTCCGGATTATGATAAAAAAGACGTCCTCTAATGCTTGATTCGTTTTCAGATTTAGACAACCTTGTTTGACGCAAATTTGACTTGAAAAATAGTTTTATGTCTTGTTTCTGTCACTCTGGTTTGATGAAAAACGTGTTTTGATGAAAAATTGTGTTTGAAATATTTTTGAGATTTTCAAAAAAAAAAAAAAAATTTTTGGTTTTTCCAACCCTCTGTTTTTCTCCTTTTTCTCACGCGCTAAAACAGTTGTTCGATGCGCTAGCAAATTCTCTCAATGCGCTAAAACTATTTCTCTACGCGCTACTCTGCCCCTGGTTACGCGCTAAACAATTGATTCTGGAAAATTTTGTGTGGTTGACTGTGAAATATGTACGCGCTAAACTGTATTTGCCACGCGCTACCTGGTTTGGTTAATGCGCTAAAACAGAGATTCCACGCGCTAAGCTGATTGTTACACGCGCTAAAACAGACTTTTTTGAAATTTGTTGTGAGTTTTTTCTGAGAATGACGCGCTAGACTGTGACCTTTATGCGCTAACTGGTTTGGTGGATGCGCTAAAACAGAGTTTCAAAGCGCTAAAATGTTTGATACACGCGCTAAAGTAGACTTTTTTGAAATTTGTTGTGAGTTTTTTCTGAGAATTACGCGCTAGACTGTGACTTCAATGCGCTAGTTTGTTCTTCAGATGCGCTAAAATAACGGTTTGACGCGCTAATATGTTGTTCTCACGCGCTAGACTGCCTTGATTTTTCTTCTTGTTGCTTTTGTGATGTTTTTGATTTTTGTTGAGAGATTTATCAAGTAGGATGGATGATTTTCCAAAATACAAAATGTAAACACGGCATACAAAGTATAATCATTTTACTTAATCTAACATAAAGTGTATGTTCTGTCGAGGATGTTTTCGAATCCTCAATGTTTTAACAGGTTGGATACAGGATAAACACTTCAGAAAGACTCTTTATTCAAGGGTCATAAGCAACATCATAGCTCACTAGTCTCGATACTCCGTCAGCTCAAACAGCCGTGTCACCCCCTAGAGGGCGCCCATTTTTTTGCCTTTTGCCAGAAGTTAACCCAAAGTGAATTGCTTCACAGTTGAGTAGTTATCTTGGGAGATATATGGTGAGTAATCTTGGGGGCGGATTCTTCCCCACCCTTGCACTATGATGTTACAAATGTTTGGATATTGACTCAGCTCAAAGTTTCTAATGCTAAGGTTCTTAATCAGGCTTCCTGTTCGGCCGTCAGTGATAAACTCCCTCAGGAGGCTTCCCAACCTTTAGAACAAAGGCTTTACGTATCTCAAGGATACTGGGGGAAGGCTAATCGCTGCGCGCAACCGTTGAAAAGGACTTTCGTCACTTTCCACATTTGATTATAGTGGGTTGGAATTCTTGGCGTCAAAGCCGTTCCCCACTTAGGTCGTTCCCTTCACACCGGCCATAAACGACTTTAAGAGTTGAGTGCAACTCCTCGGGAAGGCAGGCCTGCTAAAGGATTTATCGCTTGAATAAAAGAAAGCATAAGAGTGGTTTGACTTTTTGGTCACCCAGTTAAGGGGAGAGCATATACCTTCCACTTTCGAAACACGGCAGATAAGTTGTTCTTTTTAGTCTTCAAGACAATGGTTTGCTAACCTCTATTTGGAGATGTTGCTCCAATCAGCATGGTGTTCTTTTTAACCCTTCATAGCAATGATTATTTAATCTATGGAAAATAGATCGTCAACAAAGCAAATTTCGATTTTTGAGGTCAACGAAAGGAAAAACGTTTTGCTTGTAAAACAAATCTCCTCGCTTTTCCTACAAGAAATTTGTTAAAAATCCTGCAAAAGAAATCGGTTAGTTTGTTTCGGGGGACTTCCACAAGTCTAAAATTATTTGTTCGGTTACACAATCTTTTTGTTGGTTTTGTTGTTGATGCGCTACAGAACAAACTGTACGCGCTACAATATTGGGTGGATGCGCTACTGTCCCGTTTGTATGCGCTATCCTGTTTCTCCGAAGCGCTACTCTGTGGCTTTGATGCGCTAATTTATGGTCTGGTTTTTCAACGCCGTTTTTCGGGAATTTTGGAATTTAATGCGCTAACTGTCCGTTCGGATGCGCTGGAAGATTTATTCTAAGCGCTTGTATACTGGGCCGATGCGCTAATCTGTCAGGTAGAAGCGCTGATCTGTGTTTGGGTTTTTCTCGGAAAATGGTGAATTTCTATGCGCTAACTGTTTGCTGAGACGCGCTAGTATAGGCAGGTGAAGCGCTAAATCTGTTGGTACATGCGCTAATCTGTCATGTAGAAGCGCTAATCTGTGTTTCGGCGGCATCGACACCTACAAGAAAATATGTTAAATAGTATCATGCGCTAAGGAACAGTTTGAACGCGCTAAGACAGAAAGCCCACGCGCTAAACAGTAGGCTAGAAGCGCTAAACTGTTAGGCGGATGCGCTAAAATATGTCTTTGACGCGCTAATTCTAGTTTCCCGCGTACCTGCAAAACTCTTCAAATTCAAAAAACAATAGGTTATTGGGGTTCGAGCCCCACGGTGGGCGCCAGAAATGTATGTGGGAAAAATGGATTGTTAGAATTAAAAATGTGAAAAATATGTAAAATACCAATCCACACACACACACAGGACTTCTTGATGCAAGCTATGGAGTAACGATGCGTTACTCAGCTTCCCAAGGAGGGTCCCATGGTTCTCTATCTCACAATGTCCCTCAAACCAATGTTTTGCTCTCAGATTACTGAGCAAAATGGTTTAGGGATGGCAAATATGAGAACGAGAGAGATTTTAACTGTTTTTAATATGAGATGTGTTATAAGCTAGATGAGATGCTTGAAATGCAATAAACTAAATGATAAGATGACGAGGTTAGTATGAAGATTATCCTAGCATACTATATTTACTCTATGATGGAACTAAAATGATAAATAAATTACTCTAGCATGCATATTCATGATTAATTCTGATCTAAAAGAGGCTAAATGAAGAGCATATATAAAATGAAAGCTTGAAACAATTTGAGCATAAGTGTGATGCTTCAAATTTGAAAGATGATTGTTAAGAATGGAGGAATGAGAGCTCTATTTATAGCATAAACAGGGCAATGGATGGTCAGGATTGAAAGGTTTAATCAAGGGCCAGGTTTGAAAGTTGGGGATCCATGTGCACAATTTGCACCAATGAAATGGTGACAAGTGTCCACACAGGATTGGGTTGAAAGAAGAGGTTGGAGGCATTAAAGGCCTGAGGAGACCTCATGGTTATCTAAAGGCTAAGGGTCAAGTCTAAGTTAGGTTTACCCACTGAATTAGGATCTAATCCAAGGATAAACCTTTGTGCAAATGATTAAGAGATAATCATGGTCAAAGCATTAATAACCTGATGAGACCCTTGGGTTGGATAGAGGTTGAGTCAAAACAAATGTTTTAACCATGTGGGAGGGTTTGAAATAACCATTAATGGTTATTGGAGACTTTGTGGATTAAGTGGTTGAAGGTTGGAAGCCTTCAATGGTTTTCAAAGACTTTAGGGTTTTAGTGGTTGAAGGTTGAAAACCTTCAATGGTTATCCAAGACTTTGGGCCATTTGAGAAGTGACCTCCCTTTGCTTAGGGATGTGACAAAGTTTAGAGGGTATTTAGGTTAATTAGAATTGGTTAGAATATTCTAGAAGGGGTTAGGTAGGGGTTTGGGATTTTGCAAGTGGATGGGGAGGATAATAGGATTTAATTGAATTATTTGATTTTCATTCAATTTGGTTGGAATTGGAGAAATTAGATTTATTCAATTTAGGATAACTATTTAATTAAATTTGAATTTAATTAAAAGTGGCTAGGGGGATTTAATTGAATAAAATGATTTATTCATTTAAATGGTATAGTGAATTTAATCAAGTGATTTACTTAATTAAATAGAAGAATGTGGATAATTTAATTAAATTGGATTTAATCAAATAGAAAAATGAACATAAAATATTTATTTAGGAATGTGGTTATTTTTATGCGTCTACAGATATAATCAAATATCCAATATAATCGAATATTGGATTATATCGTATATCCGATTTTAATACATAAATTTGGGGTCCCAAAAATAATTCCTGTTACTGCCTTTTTTTTTTTACTGTTGCCACATTAATGGCAGTGGCAAAAATCGGATATCCGATGAAATTAGATATCTGATTTCAATACTCATATTTTAGAGAGAGAGATTAGGGGAGAGGGAGAGAGAGAGATTAGGGGAGAAAGGGAGGAGGGGGTATGGGGAGAGAGATTAGGGGACAAAGAGACATAGATTAGGGGAGAGGGAGACAAATATTAGGGGAAAGGGGGAGAGAGAGAAAGATTAGGGGAGAGGGGGAGAGAGAGAGAGATTAGGGGAGAGAGGGGGGAGGGGGGGAGGGGGGAGGGGGGAGAGGAGAGGGAGAGAGAGAGATTAGGGGAAAGGGGGGGAGAGAGAGATAAATATTAGGGGGGAGAGAGAGAGAGAGAGAGAGAGAGAGAGGTCATATGACCCCTTAGGACCCATAACGACCCAATATGGTGTCATAAGGGCTCATATTGTGTCCTAAGGGGTTATATGGTGTCTTAAAGGGGTCATATGACACAATATGACCCCTTAGGACATAATTACCCATAATAACACAATTTGGTGTCATAAGGGGTCATATGGTGTCCTAAGGGGTCGTAGGACACAATATGACCCCTTAGGACACCATAGGACCCATAACGACCCAATATGGTGTCATAAGGAGTCATATGTTGTCCTTAAGGGTCATATGGTATCCCATGACCCCTTAGGACACCATATGACCCCTAACAACACCATATGGTGTCATAAGGGGTTATATTACCCATAATGACACCATATAGAGTCGTAAAGGGTCATATTGTGTCCTAAGGGGTCATATGACACAATATGACCCCTTAGAATACAATATGACCCATAACGACACAATTTGGTATCATAAGGGGTCATATAGTGTCTTAAGGGGTCGTAGGACACAATATAACCCCATAGGACCCATAATGACCCAATATGGTGCCATAAGGGGTCATATGTTGTCCTTAGGGGTCATATGGCATCCCATGACTCCTTAGGACACCATATGACCCCTAACAACACCATATGGTGTCATAAGAGGTCATATGACCCATAACAACACCATATAGAGTCGTAAAGGGTCATATTGTGTCCTAAGAGGTCATATGGTGTCTCAAAGGGGTCATATGACACAATACGACCCCTTAGGACATAATATGACCCATACAAACACAATTTGGTGTTGTAAGGGGTTATATGGTGTCCTAAGGGGTCGTAGGACACAATATGACCCCTTAGGATACTATATGACCCATAACAACCCAATATGGTGTCATAAGGGGACATATGTTGTCCTTAGGGGTCATATAGTATCCTATGACCCCTTAGGACACCATACGACCCCTAATGACATCATATGGTGTCATAAGGGGTCATATGACCCATAAAAACACCGTATAGAGTTGTAAAGGGTCATATTGTGTTCTAAGGGGTCATATGGTGTCTTAAAGGGGCCATATGACACAATATGACCCCTTAGGATACAATATTACCCATAACGACATAATTTGGCGTTATAATGGGTCATATGGTGTCCTAAGGGGTCGTAGGACACAATATGACCCCTTAGGACACTAGAGTACCCATAACGACCCAATATGGTGTCATATGTTGTACTTAGGGATCATATGGTATCCCATGACCCCTCAAGACACCACATAACTCCTAACGATACCATATGGTGTCATAAGGGGTCATATGACCCATAACGACACCGTATAGAGTTGTAAAGGGTCATATTGTGTCCTAAAAGTTCATATGGTGTCTTAAAGGGGTCATATGACACAATATGACCCATAACGATACAATTTGGTGTTGTAAGGGGTCATATGGTGTCTTAAGGGGTCATAGGACACAATATGACCCCTTCGGACACCATAGGACCCATAATGACTCAATATGGCATCATAAGGGGCCATATGTTGTCCTTAAAGGTCATATGGTATCCCATGACCCCTTAGGACACCATACAACCCCTAAAAACACCATATGGTGTCATAATGGGTCATATGACCCATAACGATATTGTATAGAGTCGTAAAGGGTCATATTGTATCCTAAGGGGCCATATGGTGTCTTAAAGGGGTCATATGGTGTCCGAAGGGGTCATAGGACATAATATGACCCCTTAGGACATCATAGGACCTATAATGACCCAATATGGTGTCATAAGGGGTCATATGTTGTCCTTAGGGGTCATACGGTATCCCATGACCCCTTAGGACACCATATGACTCCTACCGACACCATATGGTGTCATATGACCCATAACGACACCGTATAGAGTTGTAAAGGGTCATACTATGTCCTAAGGGGTCATATGGTGTCTTAAAGGGGTCATATGGCATAATATGACCCCTTAGGACACAATATGACCCATAATGACACAATTTGGTGTCGTAAGGGGTCATATGGTGTCCGAATGGGTCGTAGGACACAATATGATCCCTTAGGCCACCATAGGACCCATAATGACCCAATATGGTGTCATAAGGGGTAATATGGTATCCCATGACCCCTTAGGACACCATATGACCTCTAACGACACCATATGGTGTCATAAGGGGTCATAGTGTGTTATAAGGTGGCAAGATGAACCATTATTACAATATAAAAAGCAGTGCCAATATTGCTTACAAAAAATTGACACCTAAGGGGTCATATGGTGTCCTAAGGGGTCATAGGACACAATATGACCCTTCCCCCCCCCCTCTCTCTCTCTCTCTCCCTCTCTCTCCCCCTCTCCCTTAATCTCTCTCTCCATTCTCTCTCTCTCTCACATAATCTTTTTATATTCCTCCCCTCTCTCTCTCATAATCTTTTTATATTCCTCTCTCTCTCTCTCTCTCTCTCTCTCTCTCTCACCCCCCCTTCTTCCTCTCCCTAATATCATATACTAATTTATTTATAAATTAATATATTGTATATTAATATATTATATATTAATAAATAATAGATTAATTATGTGCAAATTTAGTTATTGAATTTACTTATTAAAATCGGATATCTGATTTTTGTTATACAAATTTCAAATTTGAAATTTTGGCTCGGGTTTTCTTTGGGATTTGGCTTGGAAGTGACAAGCCTAGAAAGTCAACTGAAAAACATGTTTTTCAGTATTCCTTGATTTTCCAGACTTTACACTGGTGGTTGACGACTTTTTTTATAGCCAAAAATGATAAAATGAAAAGAGTTTTTTAAGGACGTTTTCAGCTTTCCAACAATATAAGGCTTGTCTTATTTCGACTTTAATAAATAATTATTATTTATTTTCTAATTGAATTTTGACAAAAGTCCTCATTGATAGACTGATTGAAAAACACTCATAACTTTCAAACGGTATAACATTTTTTTGTTTCTGAAACATGCGTCACATCCCATGCTTTGTCTACTATAGGGAAAAATTAAAAAAAATTGAATTTCATAAGGTTTTGACCAAGTTAAGGTGGTCAGACGTAGGAGTTTCTTAATTTATGAAAAATTTGTAGTAAAAAAATTATAAAAAATTATTTACTTTATAAAAAATTATAAAAAAATATGTGTCACATCCAAACATGCGTGTAATACTTATATTATAAATCTTATAAAAGAATATTATGATTTGATTGTGATTAGGGTGGTCAAACATACACCTAATTCTTATCTTTTTCCTGAAAATTTAGTAATGCTGCATTGAAATTAAAAATTTTCATCAAATAGGATTTTTTTTTTCCAAAAAACAACTAGTAGCTTAGAAACTAAATTCAATTTTATATAGATTCTCTTCTTACATATTTGAAAAATAATGTTCACAACTTATTCAAATTTTCATGTCAAGTTGCATAACTCTGATTTTCTGAAATTTCATTGCCACTTAAGGGCTTGTTTTGGCACACCATGATCCTGCACATACCCACATCTCTTATTTTGGAATTTTTAATTCCTCCTCTCTTCCCCCAAGGAATTTTATATTCCTTTTCTCATCCCAATGTACTTGGGAGCTCTTCCCCATGTACCTTGAGGGGTGTGGAGATAAGAAATGCCTTTATGGCATATCTCTTGGTCTCCACTCCTTGTCCTCTCAATCCTCTCCCACTCTTTCTTTCAATCTCAACCCTTAATTCTCAAATAAATCTTGGCCCTTCATTTTGGCCTTCTCAAATCTATAAACTGGAGTCTCCTATCCTCACAAATCATCCACTTCCATCATATTCTTATACTGTCCATTTGAGGATAAAAATCCTCCATCGTACCCTCATAAAGCCAAATTCATATCCCAACTAAGACATATCCATCTCATCCACACTTATCCTTTAGTACAATCCAATCTTGTTATGTAGTGGAGAGAAATCCACAATCCATCATCCAAGGAGCAAATCAAGTGGAGCAACAAGGGTGCCTCTGCTTCATCAAGCTCAATCCGAGGAGCAAGAGAAGGTTTTGAAGGTATAATGGTTGTGTTTCATGTTTATTTGAATGTATTTATGTTTGTTTGAATTAAATACTAACCATTAGCATTCCTAAAATCTTTCCCTTGGTTCATTTTGGCACGCTCGGTGGGACACACGTCCCTAGAATCTAATCATTTTTGGCTTGTTTTCACATTTTTACTCGTAGGTTAGCGGAACAACATTTGTGTCTGTATTTTAGCTTCTCCGCTCTGCTATTTTGGCGTCTATGCTTTAGTCATTCAATGTCTCCATTTAAATATAAATTCTCCCGCTCTTTGTTTTCTTTATTTTTTGGATTGGCATTTGCATTTTTAAGCGCTTTGGTGTCTCTGCCTCGAACATAGAGCTACTTATTTTTCTATTTTTGTTTTGTTTTTCCTTTTAATTGGTTAAAAAGCATAGAAACAATAAAATATTGGTTTAAAAAGAACAAAAAGAATTAGTTTAGTGCATTTTACTACTCTAACAATCGAAAATTTATTAGTAGTTTAGTCTTTTTGTAGCAGATTAGGCAAACTTTTCTAGATATCTGCACTTCAGCATTTATGCAGATGTTCAACGTCTACGCCATGGTTTGGCCTCTTTGCCAAGCCTATTTTCCCGCCCAGATTCAAATTTTAATTTTTGAATTTTCTGTCGACTAACTGTGAAGAGGGGAAAATGGATTAGAAGGTCAAATAATAAAAAACACAATGAAATAAACATGAAAATGCTAAAACATCAAGAGATCATTTTACCTTACTATTTTACCTTCTCCTTCGGATTGAGCTTGATGAAGTGAAGGTGCCCTTTGATGATGCTCCACTTGATGTGCTCCTTTGATTGATTTGGATGTGGATTGATCTCCTTTGTTCTCAATAAGATAGATTGATGGATTGGATTTGAGCGATGGATTATGAATTTGATAGACTTGAGAGAGGATTAGAAGAGGACGAGATAAGAAATAAGTAGCATGATAATGTATGAGAAGTGGATGCTTTGTGAGGAGAATAAGCTCCAATTTATAGATTGGAGAAGGCCAAATGGAGGGCCAAGATTGATTTGATCATGAAGGGTTGAGATTGATTTTAGATAGAAGACATGGATTAAGGGTGCCTTGGGAAAATAAACAGAATATAAAATTCCTTGGAAAAAGGGGGGAGAAATTTGAATTTCAAATATGAGGAATTAAAATTCCAAAATAAGGATGCATTGAGGGATTCAAAGAAATTTGAATTTCTTTGAGAGACTCAATGTTGATGTGACATGAGTGGGAATTAAAAATTGATGGATAATGATAAGAATGATTATGAGAGATTCTAGAAGGATTAATTAGGCTAATGAGATTAGGAAAAGTGATTTGTAGGATCACATGACTAGGTTAATTAATTAGAATTAATCAATTGAGTGGGTTTAGAGGAAATAATTATTGGAGGGGACTTTAGAGGAATAGGGGAATAATTAATTTATTTGATAAATTAATTATTGGACAATAGTGACAGGATTAATTAAATTAGATTTAATTAATTCCGAGAAGAATAAGGATAACACAATTAAAGTCAATTAATTATGTTGATAGGCTTAAATTAATTAAATATTAATTTTAGGTGTCTACATTTTGCCCCTCTTTGATATAGCATCATGAAATGATGTTATATCAAAGAAGAATAAAACATAGTGGAAGAAAATGATAAGGACTAGTAGCATGATGCCCTAGTCATGAG
Source organism: Cryptomeria japonica (assembly GCF_030272615.1). Lineage (NCBI taxonomy): Eukaryota > Viridiplantae > Streptophyta > Pinopsida > Cupressales > Cupressaceae > Cryptomeria > Cryptomeria japonica. The sequence goes on from NC_081408.1 coordinate 499,085,212, forward strand.
ATGAAGAAAAGGATAAGGACTAGCAGCACGATGCCCCATTCATGAGATGAGGAAGAATGATGAGGAGGAAGGATGACAAGGAAGCAGTGGTAATAAAACATAGTGGAAGAAAAGGATAAGGACTAGTAGCATGATCCCCCAGTCATGAGATGAAGAAAATGATAAGGACTAGTAGCATGATGCCCCACTCATGAGATGAGGAAGAATGATGAGGAGGAAGGATGATGAGGAAGAAGTGGTATGCCCCCTCGAGAGGACATGTGAGTTCAAAGAATATGGGTGTTCTCGCAAAAGGAATTAGAAGAATAAGTGATGAAAGGATGAAGATAATGAAAGAGGGAACTAGGATGAGTTGGAGTGTTGTGAATGAAATGAGACAAAGAAATGATAAATGGATTGGATTTCTTGTTGAACAAGTATAGAGAGCAAACCTAGATTTGATATTGCCATGGATAGTCTGCACCACTGATTATAAGAATTAGGATGATATGAAGATCTGAGGCGTGGATTGACACTCAGTCAAACAGGAATACCTTGCACACAATCATGCAAGTGTTGATAAACACTAATGCAGGGTTGTCGGTTCGTACAAGGAAGACCTTCAAAGGCACCATGCCATGAAAACTATGCCCCATTATACACCAGCCAATACATACCAAGATATAGGATGATCAAGGCAGTCCTGAACAAGTATAGTCCTAGGACACAATATGAAAACAAAGAAAAATGCTCAAGCATGCAAACAACATGCACATGACCAATTGACATCTCTTGCCAAGAGTAGGACATGGATTTGGATAAACTGTCAGACTAGGGAAGGAGGCATCCTGATGGGCAGGGTGATGGATTGATTGATGTATGACAAAAGACAAGTTGGATGCACGAGGTCTGCAAATAAGAGGATTGCCACTTGGATTTGATTAGCGTAGTATGGATGGGTGCTTGGATTAAGCACAAGTCATTGCGAGCTCAGGTAGATGGGGAAATCTCAGTTTGATGGATTGGATAGGATTGGAAGAAGGATAAATGATTAGATAGGATGAAAAAGGGGGATGGATGATTGAGTAGGATTGTATTGGGGATGGGATTATTGATTGAATTGGAAGAGATGGAGAATATGATTGGATAAGATAGGATTGGATTAGAAATTGGATTGGAAATTGGATTGGATGTGGTGGATAGGATTTGATTGAATGGAACCAATGAAAAGGGAGGACCGATGGGTTGGTAAGAGGATGGATGAATGGAAGAAGGGAGACAAATGGATGGAGTGGATGGATACGTATAGGATATGGAGTATTAGAGGGTAGGGTGATGGAGACCCAAGGACTATGCTGCAAAGGAGTGCAATGCCCCACACTAGAGGGTAGTGGGATTAAGGATGCAATGAATGGTGGATAAAGATGTATGAGTTTGAAAGATACAGTGTAATGGATATAGATGGTAGAGGATTTAAGGCTTGTGTGCTCCAAAGCATGCATGCATATACATTATTTTGCCTCTTATATGATCAAGATGAAAGATAGGAATGGAGGATTCATTTTGATTGGATGAGGGATATGAGATGGAGGATATGGATAGGATAGTCAAGATCAAAGATAAGAAAGGAGAATGGGCTTAGATATGATGCAGATGGATGGGAGGATGAAGCTTTCCCCCAAGTGTAGAGTGCAAGGGGATGAGGGGATTATACATGACACTTGTTTACCATTTTTTCATCATGGTACTTACCCAAGGCGCCACAAGAAGTGGTTTTCACCATTGGATGAAATGATTTTTCTTTACTTTTTTCTGATTTTATTTTTTTTGTATTTTTCTTGATTTTTTGATTTTTTTTTTTTTGAATTTTTGGAATAGCTTGGATGAATAAGGATGAGGATGAGTGGATATGGAAGATAGTGGATGTATGAAAGAGGAAGGGATGACTCAAGCATATAGTTCCATAAATGGTATCCCTTAGTATTTCTTTGAACTAGAGGTATGCTCATAGATGTTGGTAACAATAATTGGGGAGATGAAATGGATAGGGGATGGAAGATAAGGATTTGGAAAGGATTGGACTAATGGAATGGGATTGTGAAAAGTGGATGGTGGATAATGGATGGGATTTTGAAGAATTTGTGGAAGATCAACATTGGCATACATCTTGAAGGGTGGTGGAGTAGTGGAGGAGAGTGTTTTAGATTAGATGGGGGGCAGAGTGGATTTTTGGGAAATGAGGACCCAAAATAGAAGAAGGGGATGATGGAGTTAGGATGGTGGATTTTGGGACATAAGGACCCAAAATGGATTTTGAAGATGGAGGAGTGTTAGATGGAGGATTGGAGGATTTATGAATGGATGGAGCTTTTGGATTAGCAAGTTTGGATGCCGATTTTGATTTTGCTTTGGGATGCATTGCTTCTTTGGGAATCCATATAGTTTTTGATTTTTTCTTTTCGGGCCTTTGTGGCCTTTTTGATTTTTCTTTCTTTCAGATCACATTTTTCTTTTGAGCATGTCATTTTGAGACGACATGTTGATCCTTTGATTTTTGTGGATTTTGAGCTTTATTCTTTTTAGATTGGGCATCCAAATTGCTTGAAATAGCGATGGGATGGGTGCATGAGGATGAAGGATTGATGGTTTTTATGGATGGGATGGTGGAAAGTGAGTGTTGGGAGACATCCAAGGATGTGTTCCTTTGTTGATCTTGCTTAGGGATTATTTGAGGTGATGGAGTGGTGGATGGAGGGATGTAAGGACCCGATATGGATGGAAGAGATGGAGGATTGAGCATCGGAACATAGGGGCCCAAAATGGATGGAAGGAATGAAGGGTTTAACTTTGGAACATAGGGTCCCAAAATGGATGCGGAAGATGAGGGATAATGGGATTTTGATTTGTATGAGGGAAATTTGGATTTACGAGGAATAGAGGATGTACCGACATCTTGAGGACCTTTATTATTTCGGAAACAAGATGCGAGTCCATTTTGAGGGGGATGAGATGTGGAAGGAAGACTAGGATCTTAAGATGGATTGGGATCATGACATGGAGATGGAGGGATACTTTGATCTTGACTAGGGAGGGTATCATGAGGTGGAGTGGGAGGGGTGATTGGATCATGAGATGGAAGAGGATCATGCGATGATAGAGGAATCATATGATTACAAGAGGAAGTGGAGGGGATGGGATCATGAGATGGAGTGGAGGGAGATGCATCATGAGATGGAGAGTATTCTATGCTATCATGTTTTGGAACAAGCTTTTGACATGTTGAGAGTTGTGGGGATTGTGTGATGGAGGAAGCCATGGAAGCTTTGATATGAGTAGATGGGGAATGGGAGTATCATGAAGTGTGGGGGATTGGTATTTGTTTTGAGGTGGAGGTGATTGGGGTGGATGGAGGACTTGAGGAGACTTGGCCACTTTGATTTGAGGTGAGGATTTTGTTTCCTTTGCTAGCATGTCTTGGATAAGATTATGGATGATGGATTGGAGGACGTGGACAATATGGATTTTGGAGGATTAGGATTAGATGGAGAATTGGGATTAGATGGAGGATTGGGATTGGATGGAGGATTAGGATAATGGATTGGGGAATTAGGATTAGATGGAGAATTGGGATTAGATGGAGGATTGGGATTGGATGGAGGATTAGGATAATGGATTGGGGAATTAGGATTAATGATTGGAGGACTATGGAGTAAAGGATTTGGATGGGTAGTAGAGGTAATGAATGTGTTGTGAAAGGATGGGGGTTGAGATATGGATGGGAGGGGAGATGGAGGTATAATTATTGGATTAGAGGAGTAGGTGGATGAGGGATAATATGGAGATATGGATGGGGAATAAGATGGAGATATGGATGGGGAATAAGACGGATTTCCCTTGTCGAAGGTAGAGGAAGGATAAGAGATATGGTATAGATTGGGATTGGGTGTAATGTGTTGAGGTGGGATGGATGAAGGTATGATAGGCGAGTGGGAGATTATGAGATTAACTTGGTAGGAAGATTCGTGAACTTCCATGAGCATGTTCTCATACCAAGCTTTGAAATTTTGGGTAGTCATGTCGAGAGTGAAGGATTAGATTGGAATTGGATGAATATGTTTTGGAGGGGAATGATTATGAAGATGATGTTAAATGAAGATGAGGATAAGGTCTTGGCTTGGAATGATGATGGATTAGATTTGGATTGGATTTGGTTTGATTTGATTGGATTAGTTCTTGGATTAGGACTTGATTGGATTTGGAGGATGAATTGGATTTGATTGAATTAGTCTTTGAATTAGGACTTCGTTTGATTGGATTGGATTGGTCCTTGGATTAGGACTTTATTGGATTTGGAGGATGAATTGGATTTGATTGAATTAGTCCTTGGATTAGGACTTGGTTTGATTGGATTGGATTGGTCCTTGGATTAGGGCTTGGTTTGATTGGTCCTTGGATTAGGACTTGATTTGATTGGATTGGTTGATTGATTGAATGGATTGGATTGAATTGGATTGGGTTGGATTAAATTGAATTTAATTGGATTGGATTGGATTGGATGGGATTGGATTGGATTGGATTGGGCTGGATTTGATTTGGATTGGAATTGGATCAGGACTTGATTGGATTGGTCCTTGGATTAGGACTTGATTTGATTGGAATTTTGGAGATTTGATTGGACTAGAGGAAGAATGAATATTAGTTGAGGAAGGATGATTGCTTGAATGGATGAAAGTGGATTAGGGATTGGAGAATTTCTTGGATAGATAGAAATGGATTAAAGATTTGATGATGGCAAGATTGAATTTGGAAAGAGGGATGATTGATTGATTGTGGGGGATGGACTTGGCAAGAGATGTCAAGTAAAGAAAACACAATGGTCAAAAGAAGTTAGACTCAAAAGACACTCATGCTCCTTCACAATATATCCTATGGCGAGAAAAGACAATAGTCAATGTATCCCAATTGGTTTCCCAACTATGTTTACCCAGAGCGGACACTTATATGTTTGACCCCATTGGCCCCCCTCCACGACACTCACTTCTCTGGGGATGCCAAGCATCAATTCCCATGAAAAATCCTCATGGCAAACTTTGTGTCTCTACTAAGGGCCGCAAAAATATGGGTGGCTTCGGAGGTCCGACCTCCTGCACCAATGACTAAAAGGTTTTTGGCCACTATGCACAAGGTGTTTAGTATGGCTTCCCGTTAGGAGCTACCCTTCGCAGTTGCGCAAGCGCAATTGAGGCCTATAGCCCAATGAAGCACCAAGAACTTAGTAGTCACGCAAGCATGATTAAGATCTCTAGGATCCTACTAAGCACCCAATGTAAGAGTGAACTCTCATATAGCCCCAACCATTGACCCTTTTGTAGTCAATGGCCTATTTATTATAGTGAGTTGGGAACCCCAGGTCAGGGTGTACTCACTTTGGTCGTTCCCCTCTTACCTTCTGAAAGAGAAAGTTGGGAGAGCAGGCCTACTAAGGGTAAGCATGCAATCAAACAAGAAAAGGTTCGAGGGTCGGGATTTCTGATTGTCTATGCAGACAAGAGCATACTCTCCTACCTCTACACTTTCCTCAAACACAAAAAGCAAGAGTTCTTTTACCCCTAATTAAAATCTAGGTCCCTAGAATAAAAAGATTAAGAAAAACACAATGTTTGGTCGGATTTCCTTAGGCAACCTGCAAAAATGTGGATTAGTAGTTTGAAAATGAAGTCTTCAACAAACGTCCTGCAAAAGACACAAGAATAAAAAAAATAAATTATTTTTTTAAATTTTTTGGGAATGAGTAAAAAAACAAGAATACAAACTTTTCTACTAATGACAAATGAGGATTTCGAGGAAACTATGATGGGTAAATGGGGTTTGACTAGGTTTTTGACACTTTCTAAGGGATGGGAAGCATAAAATGGGGATTTTAGAAGCGAGGTGAAGGAATAGAAAAAAATTGTCCAAGAGGGACAAAGAAACAAAAATTGGAGATAGACAATATGGCAAAATTTGGAGGTGATTGGATAAAACTGGAAGAAGTTATGGCAAACCCTAAAAATAGAGAAATGTGAGATTTCGGGCTTCAAAAAGTGGAATTTGGTATAAGGTCCTCAAGGAAGGAAATGTGAAAAATGAAATTACGGGGGATCTAGTGAAGTTTGGAGGAAAATAGAGTGAAGATGAAGAAGATATGGCGAAAAAAAAGATAGATTATTAATATTTAAACAGAACAAAAAAAGGAAAGTTACAATTGCACTGATTATCAGGCGCTCGTGCTAATACGTGGGCACTCACGTCAAAACAACCACAGTTAGTGCCCAAAAATTCAAATTTAAATTTTTCACAAAAACGCTCGCGCTAATCGCAGAGCGATCGCGCTGAAGTGACAACATAAACAAATAGAAATGAGAAGACAGAAGAATGAAGAAGAGGGAGAATGAGGAGGAGATAGAAGAATTTCCACGGTTGTCGCACTGAAGTTGAGGCGATCGCGCTGAAGCACAATGAGGCCAGATTTTTTTTTGAAATTTTCTACGGTCACGCCGAAGCCAAGACAGTCGCGCTGATCCAGAAACGGTCGTGCCAATGCGCGTGCGCTCGTGCTAAAGCGTGAATCATGCGAGAAGCCTTCACAAAAAAACTCAAATTTTTGTTAAATTTGGGATGTGGGTCCCACCGGGCGTGCCAAACTGAAGGGAAAATGGATTAGAAGGTCAAATGATAAAAAACAAAATAAAATAAACATGAAAATGCTAAAACATCAAGTGATCATTTTACCTTCCTATTTTACCTTCTCCTTCGGATTGAGCTTGATGAAGTGAAGGCGCCCTTTGATGATGCTCCACTTGATGTGCTCCTTTGATTGATTTGGATGTGGATTGATCTCCTTTGTGCTCAACAAGATAGATTGATGAATTTAATGGGACTGGATTTGAGTGATGGATTATGAATTTGATAGACTTGAGAAAGGATTAGAAGAGGATGAGAGAAGGAATAGGCAACATGACAATGTATGAGAAGTGGATGCTTTGTGAGGAGAATAAGCTCCAATTTATAGATTGGAGAAGGCCAAATGGAGGGCCAAGATTTATTTGATCATGAAGGGTTGAGATTGATTTTAGATAGAAGACATGGATCAAGGGTGCCTTGGGAAAATAAACATGAATATAAAATTCCTTGGGAAAAGGGGGGAGAAATTTGAATTTCAAATATGAGGAATTAAAAATTCCAAAATAAGGATGCATTGAGGGATTCAAAGAAATTTGAATTTCTTTGAGAGACTCAATGTTGATGTGACATGAGTGGGAATTAAAAATTGATGGACAATGATAAGAATGATTATGAGAGATTCTAGAAGGATTAATTAGGCTAATGAGATTAGGAAAAGTGATTTGTAGGAATCACATGACTAGGTTAATTAATTAGAATTAATCAACTGAGTGGGTTTAGAGGAAATAATTATTGGAGGGGACTTTAGAGGAATAGGGGAATAATTAATTTATTTGATAAATTAATTATTGGACAATAGTGACAGGATTAATTAAATTAGATTTAATTAATTCTGAGAGGAATAAGGATAACACAATTAAAGTCAATTAATTATGTTGATAGGCTTAAATTAATTAAATATTAATTTTAGGTGTTTACAAACTGTTTTCTACATATGTCTTTTTTGACGTAATGTCTGTGTTTTGATTCAGCATCTCCTCAGGTGAACTCCCTCTTAAATTCAAATTTGAAAATTTAAATTTCTATTTCCTACTTTTTGGTTTTTTTTTTTTTTTCTGTAGGTTTAGGCCCTACTTCAATGCCTACGCAAATGTTCGGCACTTGTGCCTGTACTTCGATCGAGGTAGCCAAGACTTTTGTGTTACTGACCAAACTTTAAGTTTTGTAGGTTTTGTCCATGTTTCCAAGGCATTTTGATAAACTACTAACCCGTTTTCTTGCAGGTCGTTAGCCGAAGACATTGTTTTCCCACTAGTTTAGTTTGCTTTTGTTGTACCTAGATTAGCTAAGCTTTTTCATGTGTGACTAAAAAGAACATGTGTTTTCCGTGTTTTGGTGCACTTGCACCTGTGTAGAGTGAACCCAAATCACTAACACACACTATCCTCTCCCCTTGATTTTTTTAATCTGGAGTGCATGAAAAAAGTGTTAGCAACACTCGATTTTTCCTTTTATAAGTAGTGGGCCTATCTGGGTCCGAGAAGCCCATAAGGCTAGTGTGGGGAGAATAACCCAAGCGGTAATGGGCTCTTAGCCAAGTCACCTCTTAGATGCTATATAAAACACATGGGATTAAATTCCTCATGACAGGTGCTAATAGCCTACCTACGCTGACCTCTCTAGTACCTATTTTCTACATGAAGGAGGCCTCCCAAGGGAGAGAGCATACATGGACGCCCGAAAGAGAGTCCCGTACTAAGAACCTTGTGCTAGTGAGACCAAAATCCTGTATTTGATGGTGCAGGGGATGCAGATAGTACCCTAAAGTTACCTCTCATGTACCCACTCAAGATGAGACAGGAATCCCTCATATGATCTCCGGATCTTTGCGCTAAAAGAATCTGGTATACTCGAGAAGTGAGTGTCATGGAGTGGAGCCAGTGATACCAGAATCTCTATTTGTCCACTTGTTTGAGGTATCACTTTATGAAAGAGGCCAATTGGATGGTTTCCTTTTTTGAGCCTAGTGATGAGGGGAAACCATTGCACTTTTTATTATAGTTTATATTTTATGCTTTTATGAATCTTTAGACTAATATGCCTGGCAGCATACCTTATTGCATACATGCTTATTTACTTTTTACTATAATACTCTACTAATTATAAGTATTATTAGAAGTAATAGTTATGATGCAATATTTGTCTTTTTTCTTGTTTACATGATGAAAATATGGTGGTAATCAAAATTATTTCTTCAAGTTTTGTTTATTCTGCATTTATGTGTTTTTAAATACATTGTGAGTAAACAAGTAGAACTCAACAAGGTACATGACAGCTGCCGCATGAAAGATGATAACCTCCAGTTATTTCAAAATGAAGATCTTTCTTGATCTCTCTTTTTGTTCCTTTTCCATTGGTGTGTTTCGTCAGCGTTATTCAAAACTCAACTTCCTCTCAGAGTTGATTTATTTCTTTTAGATCTTTTCTCCCGTTGTTCTTGTATCGATGTAGGTAGGTAACCTTAGTTTAAAATTTGAATAAGGATATTTATATATCGCGTTGTTCTCAGCTGAGTAGTCAGTCAAAATTTAGTCAATACTTAGTTTCAGTTGAGCCAAATTTTCTTTGTAAGACTCAAAACTTGTTTTACATCCTTTTGGAAGTACATATCAATGAAAGTAGAAAGTTGATCTCAGTACTTGTGTTTCAAGATCCCACCAGAGGAACAACAGGGCCTGCTCAATCGAAGGGAGGTGATCTCTGTTGTGATTTAAGTTCTTTTACAGTTTCGAAATTGAGATTAATTTACTTTGGTTATTTTTCACTGAGATATTAAGTTTTAGCTGCTAGTAATTTCTTTCCAGTAATCAGCATTAGATTTGAAGTTGAATGTTATTGTTAGGAGAAGTAATACTTAGTTTTACATTGTTGTTTAGATAGCGTAATTGTTGTAGATTAGATTGGGAATATCATGGTTAATGAAATGGTTAGTTTGATGGTGAAAATGGAAGCAAAATTGTTGTTAAGTCAGATCATGGATTTAGGTGTTATGTTTGATTTCTGCAAGTGTAATTAGATTTCAAATTCTATAAGCGTAATTAGACTTACATTCAACACTTAATCTAGATTCAAATTCCTAGACTTAGAAGTAGTTTCAAGCTTTCCAGGAAACTCCATGATTCCAGCTTAACTCAGTTCTGTTACATTTCTATTGTCAAACTTGAGTCTTCTTAGGAATAAGTTGTTTAGAAATCCAGATTTTAGTTTGATTTTTAGTCAATACTGAGAGTTCTTGATAGCTCCTGATCGACTCCTGACAAAGTTTGAACCAACTGTTAGTCATTGTTGTACAATGCAAAACCCCCCAAAATTGTCCCACAAAGAACCCTTATCATAGACAACTTTAGACATGTGACACACCCCATTTTGATATTGAGATAGATTAAATGGTATGAGTTGACAAAGCAATTACCTTTCCCACCACCTAGGTTGTATGTTTGGTGTGTTTTCATTTAATTTTATCATTGGGCTAATCTAGGCTCTTAAATCACTTCCACCCTTTTCATAAAAGCGTTACCTTGGCCAATGTGCTTGTCATTGTTTGATTTCTCTTGCCAAGAGTAGATAACATCCAAAACATTCCAAAATTTGACCAAACCCTTCAATATTCACTTTGTCACTGTCAAACCCCTATTTCGCCGCCTCTGTTCAAGTCAAACCTCCAATCAGTTTTCATACATCCAAATGATCATGAGTCGATTGATATCTCTGGCCAACCCTCCATCCAGTCTTGGGTAACCTTCCCCTTCTTCTACCTATCATCAATCCATTCTTCCAGAGTCATTTTCATTCCATCCTCAATGACTTAGCAAATCAACTTAATCAATCTTCCAATTCAATCATCAATCAATCATCCAATCAATCAATCATCCAATCAATCAATCAACCTCATCCTCAGGTTAATACTTTGTGAAATCTTGATTTAGACCTTTATCTTCAATCAATTATCAATTGGCTCTTGTTCTTGGGAAATAATCTCCCCCAAGTAACTTTTCTTAATCATTTTGGGTTGATCAAAACCCTAATCCTTTTGCCTTATTTTGCGTAGGAATGTAAGGCTATCCTAAGTAGAAGAAGGCCTGATCAGTTGTTCATAATCCAAAGGTCTAATTTTTTCCTAGCTTGGTTGTCACCTTTCTTTGTGGTCAACATCATCATGATGGTATGATGAAAGAATGTATCCGGTGGATTACTAAGAGGTGGGGGGGGGTGAATTAGTAAATAGAAAAACTGATACAAACTTCCCAAACTCAATTTTAAACATATAAAGTAAACTTATCAATGAAATACCACTGTCAAGATCAATACTCATAAGAATATCGGTTGACTGTTACAACAACTTAACAGTAAACAACATTTAACTTGTAAACATTTATCACATGACACAAGTATTTATACATGGAAAACCCAAATAGGTAAAAACCACGGTGACATGAGACTCACAAGATAATATCTTAGCTCTTATGAAGTTCACCCTATTAGGAGCCAAGCCTATTAAAGATTTTACAAAAGTCTCGTTAAGAACTAATCCTGTTAGGAATCACCCGGTTAAGGGATTGACTACAAATGCCTTCTTAGAAGAAAATACCCTGTAAGGAGTAACCTCAGTAGAGGATTTGAAAATCCAATCTAATGGACCACCTTGTTAGAGGATTTAATAAGTAACCAAGCTTGTTAGAGATTACCCGGTTAGGGGATTTCAATTTTGCTGCAATTGTTAGAAAACAAAAGGAGTTTCTTGATCTGTCTGAATAGCACTACACTTGCTTGATCAGATCCATTTAAGCTTCTATCTGCCTTTAGTCAAACTGCGGACTCATTCTCCGGTTCGGCAACCACACACTCAATTGATTTTTGCCAACTCTTGCCAACACTAAACAAAACAACTTCATCGACCTTAAATACAAATCAATTAGGTCGGTAACACAACAAAAATCTAATCCTCTCATCGAGATTACAAACAAGTCGGTACAAGCATGACCATTGGATTTCATAGCAATCTCTACACATCAATCAAGAAACCTCAACCACTCCTTGATTACTACTTCATCGAGCTCAGTAACCCATCACACATTTTGTATTAGATGCAATACACTTTGCTCATTCCCTAGACAAACAATCATGCCAAAACATTTTGAACTTGTCTTCATACAATGACCTTACGTGTCACCATCGTTACCGCTCAACATCAGATCATAAACCAACATAACCAATTCAACAACCTTAATCGGTTAGGGTTTAACAAAAAAAACTGGTAGGGTTTACCAGTTATATAACATAGAAAGGGCTTAACCTTTTACTCCGATTACTGGTTCAACTCACAAACTTACATACTGGTTTACAATAACCTTCACAAAGCTCTTCCTATCGGTTATAAGACAATATCAACAATATCATTACTGGTTCAATTGACATCAATGACAACATAACATATCATTAATGCAATCTTTATGCAAATACCAACACATCAATCCCCATCTAAGTCCTAATCCAAGGGCTAAGGTTTCATCCTAATTAAAATCAATCTCATCTTAATTCAAGGACCAATCCAATCCAATCAAATCAAACCCAATCCAATCCAAGCAAATCAAGTTGAATCGAATCAATCCTTAATCAAATCCAAAGTTGCTAAGTCCTAGTCCTCATCTTCATCTAGCATCATCTCATCACTTATCTCGATCAAGTCACATTCATCCAATTCAAACTTGTCACCCTGTTCTTACCATCTAAGGGATACCTATGTAAGGTCTTCACTTGCACTCACAAAATAAAAAGATGGCTTCCCAAAGAGATGAACTTCTCAATGTAAATCCTCATCAAAGACCTGTAACCCAAATCCAAAATCCAATTATCAAAGCTTGGTATGAGAAAATTCTAACGAAAGTTCACTGATCACCCTATCAATCATGCCTATCCAGTTCAGACATACCTCAAAGCTATCCAACTTCCACCTATTCATGTCTCCCACCCCAACCCACTCATCAAATCAATCCCAATTCATCTCACATCTCTTATCCTTCCCTTACCTTTGATAAGGTAAATACATCTTATTCCCCATCCATGTATTCATATTATCACCCATCCACATACCCCTCTAATCCAATATCTATGACCTCATCTTCTCCCTCATCCACATCCCAATCCCCATATTTTTACAACACCTCCATCACCTCCACTTTCCATCCAAATCCTTTACACCATAGTTCTCTTAACCTTAATCCATCTTCTCCCCCATCCACATCCCAATCTAATCTCCCATCTAATCCCAAACCTTCACATAATCATAATCCTTCAAAATCCATACCATCCCCATCCTCCAAGTCATTTCTTCATAATTTTATCCAAGACATACTAGCAAAGGAGACAAAATCCCCACCTCAAAACAAAGTTGTCCAATCTCCCCAAGTCCTTCATCCACCCCCATCCCCTCCCCATCAAGACATACCTCAATCCCCTCATTTCATGATATTCCCATTCCCCCATCTACCCAAGTTGAAGAATCCATATCCTCTGACATCACACCATTCGCCCAACCCCAACCATGTCCCCAACCCCAACCATGTCAAGTGCTTGTTCCAGAGCATGCTAGCATTATTTTCTCTCCACCTCAAGATCAAATCACTCCATCTCACAATCCTATTACATTACAAGAGGAAACTCTCCCCTCCAACCTATTACATGATCCCCTTCCATCTCAAGAACAAATCATCACTCTATCTCATGATCCATTGCCAACTCAAAATACATGTATCCCTTCAATCTCAAGATCCAATAATCCTTCCCACTCCACCACATGCTCCCATCCCAAGTCAAGATCAAAGTATTCCTCCATCTCCATGTCATGATCCCAATCCATCTCAAGATCCTAATTTTCCTCATAATCCCCCACAAGATCCCACCCCTACATAAGAACCCATCACCCCTATCCAAGTTATCCATGAATTCCACACTTATCAACTTGGCTCTTCCACCTTCATCCACTCTAGTTTCCTCCAAGAGCTTACAATACCTTCCACATCCCACCCCCCTCAAAATGGACTCTCACCTTGTTTCCAAAGTAATAATTATCCTATTGGAAAAAGAATTTGTGAAAAAAAGAATTATCAAGGAAAAGGGTTAGGCCTCCATGAACAAGGCATATTGGAACCCCTTCAATTCAAAGAAAATACAAGTTCACATGGCCTTGGCTACAAATCTCATAATCAAGATGTTGGTATATCTTCTATTCTTCCTAAATAAAAAATCCCTTCCTATAAATCAAAATCATGCCATCTCCCATCATCCAAACCCCTTTTGGGTTCTTATGACCTAAAGTCTATTCCTTCCTCATCCACGTCCATATTGGGTCCTTATGTTCCAATGCTAAACCCTTCATCCCTTCCAACCATCTTGGGTCCTTACATCCCTCCATCCACCACTCCATCACCTCAAATAATCCCTAAGAAATATCAACAAAGGCACATATCCTTGAACCCCTTCCCACACTCTCCTTCCACCATACCATCCATAAAATATCCAAGTCATCTATCCTCATGAACCCAAACCATCGCTATTGGAAGCAATTTGGATTATAAATCTAAAATGTATAAAGCTATAAATCCACAAAAATCCAAGGATCAACATGTCCTATCAAAAAGACATGCTCAAGAAAAGAAAAATATGATCCAAAAGAAAGAAAAATCCAAAAAGCCACAAAGGCCCAAAAATAATAATAAAAAACTATGTGGATTCCCAAGCTACTCATAGAAGAAATGCACATCAAAGTAAAATCCAAGTTGGCATCCAAACTTGATAATCCAAAATCTCTCTCCACTCATAAGTCATCCAATCGTCCATCTAAAATTCCTACATCTTCAAAATCCATTTTGGGTCCTTATGTCCCAAAATCCACCACCCCAATTCCATCATCCCCTTCATCTATTTTGGGTCATCATGTCCTAAAATCCACACTTTATCCTCCATATAATTCAAAACCCTCTCTTCCACAACTTCACAACCCTTCAAGGTGTGTGCCAATGTTAATCTTCCCAACATCTGCATCCATTTATCCATAGGTCCTTCACAACCCCATCCATTATCCAACATCCATTTTCCATAATCCCATTCCTTTAATTTAAGATTTTGCATAAATTTGTATCCCCTCCATCTTCCATCCATTCCATCTCTCCATCTATTTCTACCAACATCTATGAGCATACCTCCAATTACCTTGGTTCAATGAAGCACATCTTTAAGGGATCCTGTCCATGGAACTAGATGCTTGATTCCTTCCTCTATCATATCACACATCCACTATCCTACTAATACACTTGTTTGCATCCACTTATCGTCATCCATATCTGTCCAAATTATTCCCAAAAATTCAAAAAATTCAAAAAAATAAATTAAAATAAAAATTAAAATCCATCCAGTGGTGAAAACCACTTGTTGTGGCGCCTTGGGTAAGTACCATGATGAAAAATTGGTAAACAAGTGTCATGCATAAATCCCTTATCCTCTTGCAATATGCACTTGGGGGAAAGCTTCATCTAGATCATCCTACCATCCACATCTTTCGTATCCTTTATCCGTTATCCACATCCTATCTAAGCTCACTCTCCTTTCCTATCTTTGATCTTGAATATCCTGTCCATATCCATATCCCTCATCCTATCCAAATCCATCCTCCATTCATAATATTGATCTTGATCAATATAGAGGCAAACTAATATCCATACATTCTTTGTAAAATACAAGCCTTAATTCCTTCACCATCCATATCTTTTACACATTATCCTATATCCATAGACCAATCCCATCATATTCCCGATCCCATATAATCCTATATAATCATTAATACCCTCCCATATTTTCCAATTCATTTTATGATCCTCATCACACTAAGCTTTATCCCAATCAAATTGAGCTTTCCTCATCACACTGATCTTTTCCCATCTATTTGAGCTTATATTGACTTGCACGTCAACCAAACACCCATCCATACTATTCTAATCAAATCTCAGTGGAAATCCTCCCATCTATAGACCCCACACACCTAGCTTGTCTTTTTCCATCCATCAATCTATCCAATCGCTCTACCCATCAGGATGCATCCTTCCCATGTCTGGTAGTTTATCCAAATCCATCACCTACCCATCGGGATGTATCCTTCCCACACTTGACAATCTATCCAAATACATGTCCTACTCTTGGCAAGAGATATCAGTTGGCCATGTGCATGTTTTTTGCATGATTGAAATTTTCTCTTTGATTTTTATCTTGTGTCTGAGGACTATACCTATTCAAGATTGCCTTGATCATCCTATATCTCAGCATGTCTTGGTTGGTGTATAATGGGGCATAGTTTTTGTGGTATGACATGTTTGATGGTTTCTCTTGTACGATCCTATAGTCTCACATCTACACCATCATTGGTGTTTGCAAACTTGTGTGCATTGAGATACATATTGTCTTGTTGGCAACAATAATGAAGGAAAACTGAGAGGGGGGTGAATCAGTTTTCATGGGTTCAAACATTTTAAGCACAATTTCAAATCTGATCAACTGCAACAACAACAAAGATAAACATAATAACAACACACATAACACCAAGATTTTTACGTAGAAAACCCGGTTAAGGGAAAAACCACGGTGGGAACCTACCCATAATAAGATGATAATTTGCAGTAGTATGTGAAAATATTAGAATGGGGAATGCATATGCATTCAGGCACACTGCCTGGAGCTCACTGCTCAAAATAAGAAGATACCCCTAAAGGCTACAACCCTAGGGAAGGCTCACTACCTTACAAAGATTTGGTCAACAATTTGGATGACATGAACTAAAAGAATAACATCTCCTAATGCCTGATGACAGTTTCAGTTAAGCACATTTCTCTGCCCTGCAACAATCTCTTCTCTACACTTCACACAAAAAGATGAATTCACTTGTTTGCACATACACCACTCTTTTATAATGCAGACAAAACTACCATTCCCAAATTACATGAATATAACACCCATTTATACAATTCATCAACCTTGACTACAAGGTCGGCTCAACCCTTAAGACCTAATTATAAAATTACATCACACGATATATAGATCAACCACCAGACCAATACAATGCCGTTGTTGACATAGCATGAACCCAAATCAAATCCTCAAACATGCAACACCATCGGAAATCTCACCAAGATCATCTGCAACACGCTACACCATTGAGAATGTTGCATAACATGAAGAACATCACCGAACCCATAAGATCTTTAATAACATGCATAAATGATCAATGCGGACCAACAAAACAAATAGGACATGATTAATAAACACCAACAAGCATGATAGAACCATCCGTAATAGTTGAACCAATACCACTTAATCAAATCTTCATCGATCAACATGCTGACACTCAAGAATACTCAAACAACAACAAGGACTAGAAAGATAACTTGCAGAACACCAAATCATGAACCATCTGAATTGAAGATACACATGAACATCCCAAACACTCTCCCAAATCCGCAACTCAAGATATAATCATTCCAGAGCACAATGGATCAAATACCAGAACACTGCAACATTGAACACTGAAAAACCAACCCTCATACCGAAATCCATAACATGATCAAATCACCACATAACATCATAAAATCATTACTGAATCAACTAGAGACACTTCATTAGAAATCAACATATGCAACTCTGCACCAAAATAACTGAAACAACTCATTGCAACACCGGACCATAGGAACATAAGAATATGTTGACATCAATGACAACAACATATCCTAGCAGCAACAATATCCAACATGTCTAAGAGTTTAGTCCAAGCATCAGATATTCACAACATCCCGACTTCTCTAGTTAGTGGTGTAGATAGTCCATTGCAAAATCAAAACTAGGTTTTCTCTCCACATCTACACAACAAGAAATCCAATCCACTTGCCTCATTTCATTCATATATCTCATTTCATCCATTTATCTTGGAGAATCCAATTCATTCATTCCCCCTTCATCACCCTTATCCTCTTTACATCCTTTCATCATCAATCCTCTTGTCCTCTAATCCATTTCGAGAGCACACCCATGTTCGTGGAACCCGCATGTCACCTCGAGGGGGCATACCACTACCTCCTCATCATCCTTCCTCATCTCACCTATGATTGGGGCATCATGCTACTAATCCTTATCCTTTCCATCCACTATATTTTATTCTTTTTTGATATAACATCACTTCATGATGCTATATCTGTGGGAATCAAGGAACACTGAGAGGGGGGGGGGGGTGAATCAGTGCTCTACAATTTTAAACATACTTAACCTGATTCTAAAACCACTTAATGCACCTGAATAAAAGAAGGATGCAAACACACAAACCAAATATCCACCACACCATAACACCAGGATTTATACATGGAAAACCCGGTTAAGGGAAAAACCACAGTGGGATTGAGACCCACAATATTAATATACCTTGTTAGAAGTATAATAATATTACATAAGGGGAATGCACATGCATTCGGGCATACTGCCTAGAGCTCACTGCTCAAATTACAATAAGGGCTACAACCCCAGAAGGCTCACTGCCTTACAAAATGATTACAAATAATAATTAGAATGTTTGAACTGATAAACAACATCTACAAATGCCAAAATACAGTTGTAGACACCTAAAATTGTCCTATCTAATTAAATAAATATTTTTATTTATTTAATTATTTTATCCTAAGTCTTCTATTAATTAAATAAATCCTTATTTATTTAATTAATTCATTAATCCTCTTCTAAGCCTTTTCTCATTTAAATAGATACTTTTATTTATTTAAATAATCCTTTTCCTAAATTAAATAAATACTTTTATTTATTTAATTGATCCCACTTCCTCTATTAATTAATTAAATCTTTATTTATTTAATTAATTCATTAGCCTTTTCTACCCATGACACATGTCATTCATCTCTTAATTCCTACACTACCTACCCTTTTATTATTTTCTTATTTTCTCTACCTACCCTCTAATCCTAGCCGACCATCTATCTTTTACACCTCTTAATCTTATCCCTCCATTTCTTACAGTGTCTTCTAAATAAGAGGATGCTTCTCTCATTATCAATCCTCTTGGATTAGCATTCGAACTTTCATATGCGATCAAGACTACTTGCAACCACATTTCCGTTCTTTGTTGAGCTCTTGTGCACACATAAAATCTAAGAGCAAATATACCAAGCAAGATCAATGGAGATAGGAAAAATGGAGTTTCAAACCCTATTGGACATGTGATGGTATCATCTTTGTGATTTTGTTGATTTACATTGTCTTAGGTAATCTTCATATGTTATGGTGGATCTTTGTTGTTGTTATGGCTAGGGTTTCGTGGTTGAATTCATTTAGTCTTTCAATATTGTTGTTTCCATTTTGACCATAAATATTTTGGCACTGTGATTAGTCTAAATTCATTAATCCTCTTCTAAGCCTTTTCTCATTTAAATAAATACTTTTATTTATTTAAATAATCCTTTTTCCTAAATTAAATTAATACTTTTATTTATTTAATTGATCTCACTTCCTCTATTAATTAATAAATCTTTATTTATTTAATTAATTCATTAGCCTTTTCTACCAATGACACATGTCATTCATCTCTTAACTACACTACCTACCCTTTTATTATTTTCTTATTCTCTCTACCTACCTTCTAATCCTAGCTGACAATCTATCTTTTACTCATCTCAAGGCTTATCAACAATGAATGAGTCGTAGTTACAATCACAATGTAAAGCCTAGCACATTTGAGGTGGGTGACTTAGTTCTCATAGAAAATCCTAAAAACCAACAAGACAGAGAGAAGGGCAAGTTCGAACCGAATTGGTTTGGTCCTTACATCATCACAACAGTCTATGGATCCGATGCATATCATCTCTCAACCCCAGAGGGCGAACCTTTAGAGGATCCTATCAACAACATGCACCTTCGTAGGTTTTACACATAGCTCTTCAGGATATCCTAATTCAAAAATACAAAAATATCAAAAAAATTCAAAAATACGAAAAAAATCATAAAAATAAAAGATCATTACTTGGTGAAAACCTGACAAACAGGCGCCTTGTGACACAATTTTTTTTTTAAATCGAAAAAAGTAAAGAGAAAAAAATTTGTCCAACAGTGAAACCACTTCGGTGGCTCCCTGGGCAAGTACCATGGTGAAAACCGGGTTACCGATGCCATGTGTAGAGACATTTCTCCTCCCTCCTTCAGGATTCAATCTCATCCTTTCACTTTGCACACACTCACAACCTATCCATCCATAATAGACTTACCCAATCCCATCATGGCTTGTTATTGATTTACCTAAGATTGGTTAGCCATTCATAACAATCCCTCCCTTTTCACCCCTTTTCATCCATAATAAATCAGCTCCTATCTGTGGATAAGGAAAATCCTAAGTCTAGTGATGGGTGTGGATCTAAGAGCATCACACATTTAAAGGAGTACAATTTCTTCCAGTTTTCTTCAGTCTATCCATGCACAATCCACAATAAAGAAACACATGCATCACATATCCACAATAAAGTTTTGTTTTCTCTGCAATAAAGTATCAATTTCATGGATTCAGTCAATTTCAGATGAGACACAACAACAATGTGCTTCAACAATTCAAATCTTTCAACAAACTAAGACAACATTATGGTTCAGTGCTATCTATCCTTTTGTGAAAGTAAACATTGTGACCACAATCAAATAGACTTATACAAGTGACAAGAGACACTAAACTTGAGGACTACAGTGAATCTTGGTGTCGAGTCTTGGTTTTCTTTTGATATTATCTTCTGGTGACATGTCCTTTAGCTTTTCTGGGATGTCTCTGACTAGACATTCTATCTCCAGGATGTCTTTGACTAGAAAGGCGAGGATGGGGTATCGTCAACTATTTTTCTTTGCTATTTGTGGATTGTCTCTTAGTAATGCGATGACTTGTCCAAGGATACGAGGACACTGTGAGTTTAGTGTGAACTGGGGCATTCCTTGTTTGCGACTATCTGATCTCCATGCAAACGGGTACAATGACTTTCAGGGTCGAACATATACCTGGATTGTCATAACCTATTTGCCATAATAAAGCTCAATGATGATAAAGCACAAAAAGCTCTTTCACTTCCATATCTTCTATCTTCCATCCCCCTTTCTTGATTGACCTCCATCGTCCCCGAGTCTGCATAGCCCATTATCGCATGACTAAGTATAATGACACGCCAAAAATATTTGTATTTCATGTAGTTTGCACCTGCATTACTACATATTAGTATTTCATACATACATATAGATATCACAATTGCATCATATCTTGCACATAACACATGTTAGCACATTTTACATCTTCATCATGTAAATAGTTATTTGCATTATCATATTCATCTGCATTTCATACATTTACATTTGCATTTGCATAACATATTAAAAACATAAAAGAACAAAAATATTATATTTTATCATGTACATATTTAGATCCATATCATAAGCATCACATAGAAGCAACATCACATAGGTACACATGCATATAGCTACCGCAAGGATGAATCATCTCATATACATATCAAAATCATAAGTGTCATGATACAATGATGTCAAAATACATATGGTTACAATCACCCGAAGGTGTCTACATCATCATACAAAAATGGTACAAAACTGATACATAGGGAGCCCTCTAAGGCTATGATGAACTCCCTCCCTCAGAGCTAGCTGGCCTCGACAAAGTATAAGACCTGGAAGGACCTGTCCCAGGATCATCTCTCCTGCCCCCTCTATTTGGTGGTGGTGGAGGACCCATGACCCCACCACTGGACATCTGTCTCCTATCTCTCCCTCCAATGGTCGTCGTAGTTTGCGATGGTCTCCGAAAGCTCCTAGCCCGCTGATCTGGTGGCACCAATCCATAGTATAGGTCTCTCTAGTAGGCTATTTCCTCCCCCACCCACAGACCATAGGCGTATCTGGCTCCTGTGTCCTCTACTGCCCGCCTCCCTGCCCTCAGTACTGTCTCATCCTTTGTGTAGCGTTGAATATCCCAATCTCTCTCCCGCTCAGTGTCCCTCAACCGTCTCTTGAGCCTAGCCGCATCCCTCTCTAGATCCTAGATCTCATCTACATGTCCTTGGCAGATCTCTCTCAAGGATAGTACCTCATCCTCCTCGTCTCCTCCCCCCTCACCCTGTCCATGTGGCCGCTCCTACTCCTGTTCTTGTCCTTGTTCCTATCTGGGAGCCTGTGCTGCTGGCACTTGTAACAAAAATCCACCTCTAACCCTCACTACATCCATCTGTCTCTCCTCTCCCCCCTCTCTCCGCTGAGCTACCCTCCTCTCTACCACTACCCCCCACCTTCATCGTCACCCTCTCCCTCCACCATCTCCACTAGCATCTCCACCATCCCCACCATCACCCTCTATCGGCTCCCCTGGATCTATCAGTTGTGGAAATGGATGCTCTGCCCAATATGCACTGTACTCTGCATCCATCCCTACATCCTCCACATCTGACCAAATATCCCAAGGCATGGGAACCATCTCCTGCATTTGTGTCACTGCTTGATCATATGACAATAATGGCCCTAAATGCACCTGATCCCTCACTGTATGTGCATACATTCCTGACCCCTGTGGCATCCATTGTATCCTGTCGAACTGCCTGCATACCCTGTCAATCAACTATCACTCAATAATATATGGTGTTCGACCAATCAGATACCTACTTCGGAATACATACGGAAGCTCCACTGCATCATCCTCCCACTCCTCATAGTCTCGGTAAGGCCTCCATACCACACTGTCTACCTCATCGATAACCTAAAACCAATACTCTAGCCTCCCAATCTGTGGTTGAGAGGTAATCATATCATACAGATGCACATAATTGCGCCCATGTCCCCTGCCTCTAAAATGTATTGGCTGTGTAATCGAAAGATGCTTGTATGCCCATACTTGCAAAAATGTCACTCTGCATCCTAATCCTGTTGATCCATGATATACAAACTGATGTAGCTCATAATACATGTGTGCCAGCAGACACGACCCCCATGAAAATCTGGCATGCTCAGTCACCAATGTCTCCAGTGTCCTCCCCCATCCCACAACCAACCCTCGTGTCATCCTATCTGGACATAGGAACCCGCTGATCACTCCCATAGCACCGTCGGTAGCGCCAATCCTATCACTATCATGGTATCCCAAACCACATGTCCTGCCCTCATCTCCAGTCTTGGATCCCGAAACACTCATCTCAGTGCATCCATGTCTCCCTCTCGATCGTAAGGAACCAACTGCCCAACGATTGGTATCCTCAGTATCCTATATACATCCTCCAAGGTGACTGTCATCTCACCCATCGACAAATGAAATGTGCATGTCTCTGAGTGCCACCTCTCAACTAATGCAGTCAACAACCCCATGTTTGCTCGAAACTCAGGCACATACATAATGTATCACAGGCCCATAGCCTCAACTGCTGCTCTATCCTCAAATGTCAGCTCTACTCGTAATCCTTGAGTCAAAGGGAATCTCTCTCGTGACTCCAACATAGGTAGGTCCTCCTATAGTCAAGCAAATCAACTGTCTCAATCCTAGTAGTATTGCCTGTTCATCACAAAGTGCTGCTTTTTATCCTAGTACTTATATCTATCATAGTAGTACTCCTTGTTCATCACAAAGTGCTTCTTTTTTATCCTAGTGCTTATATTTATCATATGGCACTCTAGCCTAGTAGTACTCCCTGTTCATCACAAAGTGTTGCTTTTATCTTTTAGGGTACCTACTTGAGTGCATCCTCTTGAGTAGATTATCCAACTGACAATGTATGTTCTATCACAGAATTGTCAATTTCAGCTTAATCCAATTGGTGACGTATGTTCTATCATAGAATTGTCAATTTCTTTGGCACTCCCTGTTCATCACAAAGTGCCTCGCTATATCTTATCCTAGGGCCTCTGCTTGAGTGTATCCTCTTGAGTAGTTTCCTGATTGGCAACATACGTTCTATCACAAAATTCTCAATCCTAGTCCTATCTGTTATCCTAGTCTTCCCTAGAGGACCTTCTTGAGTGTATCCTCTTAGCAGCTTATCCAATCGACAACATATGTTTATCACAGAACTGTCGATTCGACCTTGAAGACATAAACGTGTATTCATGACACAAACATGCTTACATACTTCACAATTTTTTTGCATTTCACAGACGCGCCTAAAACACACAGACGTGCCTCTGTTATGCACAGATGTGCCTGCCCTGCATAGACGCGTCTGCACTTCACAAATGCACTCGCATTTGACATAGACGCCTTTGAAACCATAGACGCGGTTAAATTCAACACAAACACACCTAACCTACCCAGACGCACCTAGCACCAACGCAGACGCGCCTTCCCGTCTTTTGACCCACTTGACATTTTTTTTTAGACATACCTAATGCACATTTATTACCCTACCTAACCTACATTTATGACAACAATTAATGCAAAAAGGTACAAGGAGGTTTTGTGGTACTTACTGGCTCTCCTGCATCTGCTAGCCTCTGATATCGACGAACACGATCGAATCTATGCACCAATGCCATCGCTACTAACTGCTCTCTGCTCTCTCTGCACTCTGATCTCTTAGGTGTGTGGATGACAAATGAGGATGTTTTCCCTCGTAGTCTATCTTATAGACTACCCTATCCCTAGTCTCCCGAGTCAGTCTTCTTTGTCTTGTGACTCTGTCACTCTATCCTATCTTGTCAGTCCTTTCTAGCCTTTCTTTCTTATCAAGAGATTGTTTGTGATCTTTTCAGACATTTTCATCCAATCTCTCGAGGGAGAATATCATTCCCATCTTGGGGCAACTTTGTATCAGTTCAACTTATCTTCTTTGAAACAACATGACAAGCTGCATTGTCTCAAAGAGGGGCAAAATGTAGACACCTAAAATTGTCTTATCTAATTAAATAAATATTTTTATTTGTTTAATTATTTTATCCCAAGTCTTCTATTAATTAAATAAATCCTTATTTATTTAATTAATTCATTAATCCTCTTCTAAGCCTTTTCTCATTTAAATAAATACTTTTATTTATTTAAATAATCATTTTCCTAAATTAAATAAATACTTTTATTTATTTAATTGATCCCACTTCCTCTATTAATTAATTAAATCTTTATTTATTTAATTAATTCATTAACCTTTTCTACCCATGACACATGGCATTCATCTCTTAATTCCTACACTACCTACCCTTTTATTAATTTCTTATTTTCTCTACCTACCCTCTAATCCTAGCCGACCATCCATCTTTTACACCTCTTAATCTTATCCCTCCATTTCTTATAGTCAATCCTCCTGGATTAGCATTCGAACTTTCATATGCGATCAAGCCTACTTGCAACCATATTTCTGTTCTTTGTTGAGCTCTTGTGCACACATAAAATCTGAGAGCAAATATATCAAGAAAGATCAATAGAGATAGGAAAAATGGAGATTCAAACCCTATTGGACATGTGATGGTATCATCTTTGTGATTTTGTTGATTTACATTGTCTTAGGTAATATTCATATGTTATGGTGGATCTTTTTTGTTGTCATGGATAGAGTTTCATGGTTGAATTCATTTAGTCTTTCAATATTGTTGTTTCCATTTTTACCATAAACAACAGTTATGGTTAAGCACAAAATACTTTATCTTACACTGCTCTGCTATACTACTCTATTATGCTTTATACCACAACAGAAATCCTTCACTTGCACATGAAAAACTACGCATAATCACTCACACACACTTTCCACACAACCACCGATATCAAAATGATAATATCAATCATTCTTATATATCTGCAACATCAAATTACATCTTTTCCATGTCGGCCCAAAAATGCATAACACACAAATGAAACGTGTATACCAAGTCAGCTCAATCCAACCTCAAAACAATCATGCAAACCAAATCAAGTGGTCCACATGCTTCCCACATGATGGCTTAACATCCTCGGATACATGCATAATCATCAAAATTACTCCGCAAGATCCACACAATGAATATCCACGCGTTACTACTGATGAACACTATTATAACCAAAAACCCGTTTATCGGACCCTCCAACTCACTCAAGAATAATTATCTGAGGCCACAAACCTGGAATCTAGGGTAGATTACACATCCACAATACTTCTCCAAGATCCACAACACCAAACACGCAACACAACTGAATCGCCTACCAAATTACTGTACATTACCGAATGCCCTGTTCTATCTCATCGGACCTCACCAAACCTAACCAGACCTCAATCTCACTTTTGGTATGAATGAATCATGAATTGCAGATTGAATATTTGACTCTAGTTTCCATCAATGACAACATCTGAACAACAACGCAGTGTCTCTTGCCAACAATATCAAAGAGGGGTAAAATGTAGACGTCTAAAATTCATTAAATTAATATTTAATTAATTTAATCCTTCCCACATAATTAATTAATTTAATTGTGTTGATTCCCTTCCTCTTAAGGTTAATTAAATCAAATTTAATTAATCTTATCACTATAGTCCTATAATTAATTTATCAATAAATTAATTATTTCCCCATTCTTCTTAAGTCACCTCAACCATTATTTCTTCTAATTCCACTCCTCCCACTTGGGGTGGGTGGGGGGAGATAGGATTGGTCGATCAACAGAATAAACTGCTCCCATGGTAAATTATAGTTGCCTTTGCTAACCTATCGAGAAGAATGGTTTGATCTAACTAAAATTAATTAACCTAACCATGTGATTACTACAAATCACTTTTTCTAATCCTCATCTAGCCTAATTAATTCTTCTTTAATCATGCTTGTCATTATCCTCCAATTTTATATTCCTCCTCACTATCTCTCCTCATGTCACATCCTCCTAACTTTCCCACTTGCATCCTAATCTTTCATTAATCCACCTAATCAATCTCCTTAATCATTTGCACATCCCTAACACCTTGATTAGGGATGAGTCAACTCTTTGCCATAAATGGCTTTCCCATCTCATCATGCTACCCACTTTGATCCTTTCAAGGAAATTCAAATTCTTTGAATCTCCCCATGCATCATCTTCCCAATGAATTTTTAATTCCTTTTCTCATTTAGTCTTCCCACACATCTCTTATTTTGTAATTTTTAATTCCTCCTCCCTTCCCCCAAGAAATTTTATATTCCTTTTCTCTTCCCAATGTACTTGGGAGATCTTCCCCATGTACCTTGAGGGGTGTGGAGACAAGAAATGCCTTTATGGCATATCTCTTGGTCTCCACACCTTGTCCTTTCAATCCTCTCAACTTTCTCTCAATCTTGGCCCTCTGTTTTGGCCTCTTCAAAACTATAAATTGGGGTCTCGTCCCCTCATTTCCATATCTCATTATTATGCAATTTTATGTTATCCATTTGAGCTTAGAATCCATCCTTAGCATCCTCATTATAGGTAAATTTATCCACACTTAGTCATCCATCCATCTATCCATCCATCATGACATTTATCATCATTATTGTTGTGTAGTGGAGAGCAGTCCACATCCAACCTTGGAGCCAATCCAATCAAGTGGAGATAGGGTGCTTCTCTACTTCATCAAAGGCTCAATCACAGGACAAGAGAGCTTCACTTGAAGGTATAATGGTGTTATTTGCATTTAGTTGTGTGTTTTATGCTTATCTTATTTGAATCTAACCATTAAACCCTCTTGTGATTTTCCCTTGGTTCACTTCCCATGTGCATTTGAGATTTTTCCGTATATGGGGAAGATGCTTGTCTCTAGGTAGTGATCACAATGCATTACCTACCTAACCATTTTTAGATCATAACACACAATTAAAATTGGTTCTACTTGCGACATAGAAATGAACCCAAATGATAAAGGAAAGATCTTGAAGTTAAGTAATTGTCTAGGCCAATATAAAAAATGTAACATGACTATAATACTTGCAAGAATTTGAAAATGTCTTTGCACGGTAATACCAAGACATGCAAGGCATTGATCATAATAGTTTGATCCATGAAATTGTGTTAGAGCTTGAAGCTAACTGTGTCAAATAAAAGATGTTAAAGACACTTGTTGCTAAACCTAATGGTCATATTCACATTTTTACCAACTCCAAAGACCTTGATAAAACATCTCTTAAAGATGACTTACCTCTTCCTAGTATAGATATGATTGTAGATTCCATTATTGGTCATGATTTGTTAGCATTTAATGAGTTTTTAGGTTACAATCAAGTCATGATTAATCCTCAAGAGACATGGCATTGTTTGTACCACACTATAGATAATTTTTTACATGTTTTCATACCTTTTGTGGTTATGACACTAATCTTCTATGATCTTATGCATAATTTATTATAAAATTATGTGAATGATATCTTAGTAAAATAAAAATGATGCATGAATTGTTAAAATATTTGAAGATAACATTTGAATATTTGTTTCAATATAATAATGGGGTTAATCATGGTTACTTGTTGGGATTCATTATATCTAAGAGGGTCATTACAATAATTGTGAACAAAATTAGTGTTATTACTAATATATCCCCTTCAAATAATTTGTAGTTGCAATTCATTAAGTTTTTCTTGATAAAAGAGTAATTAATACCAACCACGGTTGTCCACGAGTGTACAATTTAACCCAGAAATCAATAAAAAAATCATCAAACACAAGCCTTCTCACCTACGTTCACTGTTCGTCGGGTGCAACACATTAATTTTGAATAGATTGATTAAAACTCATGTTTTCTGTGGATTCATTTTAGTTCATCTCATCTATTATAGGATTAGAATCTGCAGTAAGTTGTTTTAATACTAAAAATATTTAAGTTGTGAAGTTTGGCAGATATATGGTGCAATGATCATATTCCATGAGATGTTGTGTACAATCATGGAGGATTTGATGTTTGATCAAAGTAAGATCATATTCCTTCTCATTTGATGTACAACTAGATATATATGGTGCACTGTATATCTTTATCCTTCTCATTTTCTCAGAAAAAGATTATACTTTGATTTCTTTTGTTGCGATTAATTTCTTCCTTTGATTGTAGAATGAGCTATTGCATATTTTTCTCATCTAGATTGTTGTCAGTTAGTTGTTTCAAGGGACTAAAATCATGTACAACCATGGAGGATTTGATGTTTGAGCGACAGACAAAGCTATCAATCGTATGTGTAAATGAAAGTTGGCACAAGTGTCATGAATCAGTACTGAGAGTTTTGAATTTATTTGCATATCACATCAACTTTTATGGTTAAATCTGAATGTATTTGCATTTAGTCCAAATTTGTCAATGATATTTTGGGGTTGTTGCAATATGGGCTTATGTGTAGGTGGAGTATGCCATTTTTCAATATAAAAGTAAATACCAAGTAACTTACCAAACTTGGACTTATCCTCCATTAAAAATATCATCTATATTCATTTTATCGAGATGTTTGATTGTCATTCTCAGCCGAGTCATCCTTATCACCTCCCAGAAGCTATATATTGCATAGATGCATATTTGTTACTGCAATTTTGGAAGCACACCAATTCATGCAGAAGGTTCAATCACTGACAAAAGCCTTATCCTCCATTTATTTTCTCATATGTATTCATTTTATCAAGATATTTGTCGAGATATTTGCATTGTCATTCCTAGCTAAGTCATCCTCTATCTCCACCCAAGAGCTATATATTGCATAGATCCATCTTTGAATGATTTAAAAGCTTTTACAACAACACCATCTTCTGGTAAAGGTAATCATCATGAGCACTAAATTTTTGCTCTTTTTTTAGTTTGTTTACTTCTTCAATAACATCTCTAATTTGTGTCATTCATAGCTACTTACAAATGAATTCACAATTGCATAATTGGGTTCGCTCTTTTGTTATTTTAGAAGCTTGTACATTTTAAGGAGAAAGCCATGTGTAAATTGAGGAAAAAATCCTTTGAAAAGAGTTTGTTGGGCAACAAATCGGAAAGAAAAGGCCCCAAATCTATAATAGATACAGTAGCAAAGTTAGCCTCCACCTTGATTTTAATTCTATGATGCAACATCTTTCTACTTAAAATCCCACAACCTCATAAGATTAACATTATCCCAATGAACTCTGCCTATAAACAACAACTGGGTTATAGTCGATGTAGAACCTGAATCCTCATATTAACAACAACAATGCAAAATTATAACAACCTTTTCAATCACGCATAGTAATCAGAATGGAAAAAGAGATCAAACCATGATTAATTACCTTATCGGTAGTTGTAACAGGCAGTAGAGATTGTAAAGTGGAGAACAACTGTCTCATCTTTATCCTTCTCATTTTCTCAGAAAGGATTATACTTTGATTTCTTTTTCCGCGTTTAATTTCTTCCTCCGATTGTAGAATGAGTTGTTGCATATTTACACATAAAGAGATTACACGACTACTTAATGCAATAAAAATTAATACAGGACTATTTCTCTTACAAATAAAGCTACACTTGCAGAAGACATAATTGTTGTTCTTACAAATAACACAAATTAAAAATAGACCAGTTGTTGCCTCTACAAAGAAAACATAGTATTCTTCAATATACTTTTGAATAGAAAATACAAAACTGTTGTTGCAAGCAAAACCTGTTGTTTTCTTATACTCTACATTTCTACATTGCCTAAAACACACACACACACATGTTGTATTAATGCATTTGAAAACATAAATGATCCTAATTGAAAGTCTTCAATGTAGAGAAAGGGAAACACATGGGCTATTGAAGAGTAGTAAATTTATTGATACGATAGATAGTGGAAAATGGATACAAGTAGATAAGGATAAAAAAAAACATAAAAGAAGTCTTAAATAAATTTGCAGCACCGTGTTGTTTTCTGGCGGATGAAAATGTGAATGGATTTATTGTGCTTGTTGTGATTATAGTTTCCAACAACAAGACAAGGTTCCTTTAAAATAATTCTTGCTTTATGATGACCGTATTATTGATAAATATGCTCTTGAATGTAATCCTTATCCTTTGCATGTGCCAATACTCCAGTCAAACAAATAATACATCTATCCATAGACCAGGAATATCAATAATTTTAATATTCTGAAGAGATTCGTGTTGCTCAAGCGCATGAAATGCGTTTGAACGCCCATTCATTGGAGATCTAAATTTCTTAGTACTTTCAAAGTTTTGTAAACATGTACATTAGTTTAGAATAGAATAGGCTTTGATTTCCTTAGTGGGTGCGTTCACATACTTTTGTATCTATACTAAGGTTGACTGATCTACTATTTACTATTATTTCTCTCAAAACTTAGCAAAGCTTCTACATAGTCTTCAACATCTCGCCATTCAAACTAATACAAAAACCTTACATGAAGCTTCTTCCCACGAATGACATACACCTCAATACGAAACAACGAGGAAGTGTTGCATCTGGTTATATATATAATTGTGCAGAGCATCATAAGATGGATCATCACTGATTATACTTATTATTATTATTGAATAACTGTTATTTATACATGTGTATGGTGAAAAGTGGATAATGGAAACAACAATATTGAAAGACTAAATGAATTCAACTACAAAACCCTAGCCTAACAACAACAAAGACCCACCATAACATATGAAGATTACCTAAGACAATGCAAATCAACAAAATAAAAAAGATTATACCATCACATGTCCATTGGGGTTTGAATCTCCATTCTTCCTATCTCCATTAATCTTGCTTGATATATTTGCTCTTAGATTTTATGTGTGCACAAGAGCTCAACAAAGAACGGAAATGTGGTTGATAGCTTGATCGCATAAGATTGATTAGAATGTTCATTAGCTGAATAGAATGCTTAGGGTTGATAGTGGAAGAAGAGTATCCTCTTATATAGAAACTCTAGAAAATGAAGGGATAAGATTAAGAGGTGTAAAGATAAATGGTCGGATAGGATTAAAGGGTAGGTAGAAGAAACAATAAAATGATGAGGGGGTAGGCAGTGTAGGAATTAAGAGATGAATGACATGTGTCATGGATAGAAAAGGCTAATGAATTAATTAAACAAATAAAGATTTATTTAATTAATAGAAGAAATGAGATCATTTAAATAAATAAAATATTTATGTAATTTAGGAAAATGACAATTTAAATAAATAAAAGTATTTATTTAAATGAAGAAAAAGGCTAGAAGAGGATTAAAGAATTAATTAAATAAATAAAGATTTATTTAATTAATAGAAGAGTTAGTCTTAAATATTTATTTAATTACACAACACAATTTTAAGTATCTACAATACATATATTTAAAAATAAATAATAATATTATTTACATTTTCATATCATATATATTAAAAATTAATTATATATAATAATATAGCAATGAATGAAATAAATAAAATCAAAATTTTAAAAGTATCATTTACTATTTACACATTATACTTATTATCTACTATAATATAATAATTATGCAAATTTAAAAAATTAAAAATAATATTTAAAAAATTTAATAAATTAAAAAATAAAATTTAAAGTTCAAAATGTAAAAACTATTAAGGTTTTAATTAAAGATATACCTAATACACGTGCGATAACTTGTAAAATATAATCTTTAGAATAAAATTATTGACAGGGATTAAAAAAATGTGTGCGGTGGTGGGGAGGAGGCTTCGTGGAAATAATAATAGCTGTGATAAAACAGGCGAATTACAAGGATGTAAGATTCATATACTAATATTTTTGGCTTTTCACTTAGGGGACAATGTTTTGGATATGGAATTAACAATAGTGAAGCGACATGCGAAAGGAGAAACCCCGGTGAAAACATGGGGGAAAATTGTAACAAAAAGACGAAAGCATGGTAAAAATGTTAATGGTCAGGATTCTTTGAATCGTCTTGCATCGTTTCTTATAAATTTTGGACCGTTGATTTTCCAATGCAGATAGTCTTTCTTAGATAAATAACGCTATCATAGTCTTCAAGAGAATTTATAACCTCTTATAAAGTTATTGCCCAATCAGTAGATAAGGTGTTGTTATTCACAAGGTTATTGAAGAAAGATGTCAAATTCAAATAGAATGAAGATTATAAAAATGTATACAAGCACATGAAATAATAATTATTGAATTATCTAGTCCTCATTCATATTATCTATGGTAAAAAAATTGTAAGATGTATCAACTATGAAATACCTGTTGGAGGTTTATTAGCTCAAAATGATGGAAATGGGTAAGAATGGGTAGTGTACTACATTAGTCATACCTAATTAGACTATGAGATAGAAGAAAAGCTTATAAAACATATCTTCTTGTTGTTTTCATATTTCAAAAACTTAGACGCTACATGATTTGAGACACATGCCACCGTAACAAAAGATCCTTTGATATACATATTGTCTAAAAATATTTCAAGACATGTGGCACAATGGGTGATACCACTTTCAAAATTTGATCCCAAACATATCTTCCTATTAAAGGGAAAAAAATATTTATTGATTGGCTACATATTTGTCTGTTACAAGCTAGGGTTGTCGTTACACCAAAAGATCGACCTATCAATGCTCGATACAACCATTAGACTTATAGAATCCACAGGAGGTTGTTAAGCCATGTTGGGAACACCCGCGAGGGACGCTGGCCCACTGCCAAAAATCCCCCTCCTAGCGTCACTCGTCGCGGCCTGTGTGATTCGAATCTGTGACCAAGCTCTGATACCACTTGT
Source organism: Cryptomeria japonica (assembly GCF_030272615.1). Taxonomy (NCBI): domain Eukaryota; kingdom Viridiplantae; phylum Streptophyta; class Pinopsida; order Cupressales; family Cupressaceae; genus Cryptomeria; species Cryptomeria japonica. The sequence continues at coordinate 499,118,606 of NC_081408.1, forward strand.
TACAAGCTACGGTTGTCGTTGCACCAAAAGATCGACCTATCAATGCCCGATACAACCAATAGACATAGAATCCACAAGAGGGTATTAAACCATGTCGCAAATCCCCATGAGGGACGCTAACCCACTGCTAACATTGTCTACTCACAAAATGTTCAATACATCATTCCCTAATGAAATAGTTTACATGTTGATACCTCATCTCATTGGATCATTTTCTTTGATGGTTCTAGATGCATAACTAGTTTAAGAAAAAAAGATTGTGATCCCTCATTCAAATTATATACATATTATTAGCATTTTGGATTAATTTTCTATGTACTAATAAAATGACTAAGTGTGACTAAGTGTGAGGCACTAATCATCGCGTTGTAAGTTGCCATATATCTCAAAGTTAAAATATCAAATTACATGGCAACTCAAAACTTGTGGCTAGACAAATATTAAGTGATTACAAGGCCAAGGAGGCAAAATTAATGCAATATCATGAGCTAGTATTTCATTACTTGTATCTTTCAATTCATATTCTATTGATGCTACACCATGAATAAACAATCAACACATTGATGTTATGTCTAGTGTTGCTTACTTGATAAGAATCGAAGGTGGCGGTCCTTAATTCAATTGGGTTATACATAGATTAAAGTGGCCTTATATTCATGATACATATTACATGGTTGTGCAATCACAATTAAGTATCATTGATAACATATGTTTATTTAGTCCTAGGGGCATTTCTACACCACTATTTAAAGAATTGCTTGAATCTGGATTCAAAAATATTCCACTAAATATTTATTGATCTAGCAAAGGTACATTACTGGTTTATTATTTCAATGCCTTGATACCCTAGTGGGTACATGCTATTATTACAAATAGGTTATTGTTGTAGTAAACTAGTGAAATGTTTACATTCTTTGTCCAAAAAACAATTGCATTCCAAAAACATGGTAATTCAAGATATTCACTCTCCCATGAGTTTCATCCTTACACATCACCTTGGCTATTCTCCACATGAGGTCTCAAATTTGTGGGTAAGGTTGCCTTGGTCTCTTCTAAAGGGCATAAATTTATCATCACAATGATAGTATTTTATGAAGTGGGTCAAATAAATACCATTAAGGCCACTACTATTATCAATATATGCAATTGTATAATGGATAATCTCATTTCTAGATTTAGTTTTCCCTCTACAATATTGTAACTAATAATGGTACATCATTTAAAACGAAGGAAAGAGGAAAACAAATTATTTAAGAATTTTCACATAAACAAATTTTTTCATCACCATATTATCCACAAGGCAATGGACAAGCTAAGGTCACTATAAAACTAATGAACATATCTTACAAAAAATGGTTGATAAAAATGATACTAATTGGATTTACGTAAAGTTGTTTTTACTGTCCTATTTGTGGATCTATCTATATGATGATTTTTTGATAAACTTTTGCATCGTTTCCAACTTCTTTCTTATTCATCCATCAATCTCTAACTATTTCCCACATGTAATTTATAGCTAGTTTATATGTGTTTTTTAACTTTGATCCTATTAGAGTACCTATAATGAAAAAAATTGTTTATACAATATTGTATTAGTTGATAAGGATTGATAAGCTCATGTTTTGCTTAATCTTTCTTGGCATAAGTACCACTTAGATTAGTTATAAGCTTGACTTATTATGCTATTAAGTCCTCGTATGAGAACTCTTAATATGTTTATATAATGAATTTGAATATGATACATGTATGCTTATAATTGTGTATGTGATTGACGTGGATGGATAATTGTTATGGTTTTGCAATGTTGCATTTACTAACTTGATTTGTAGGATTCTACTTGAACATAGGCAACTGGTCATGTAGCTGATAACTATGATAGCTCCTACACCTGAAGATGGAGTTGGATTTGAATTGGTCAAAGATAGTTCCGTGTGTTCAGAGCTATTGAAGAATGATACTCATACATGGATTTCTTCCACAAAAATCCTAACTACTTGTAGGCATGCTATTCACTAGTCTGTTATAGTATTTTGAGTGGACATTTATGTCTTGAATTGGTTATGAGTTTCAGTCCTAATAGGACTCTTACTTGGTTTATGTTTCCTTTATTGATCCAATAAATATCTCCCTAGATTTAGGGATCGAGCAATAGTTAGTTAGAAAGTTAAGTCATAGATTTGAAGATATAAATAAGTCTGTGTGTAACTTGAAAAGGTTAACGATGTTATGATTGTTGTAACATCTCATTTTCTGTAAGACATGTATATCTATGATGAATGAATAACAATGTTCTTCTAAATCAATTATGTAACTTTGTGATCTTTTGACGAATACTTATCTAAGGGGGGCCACTTGAGGTAAGGATACTCTTATTTTAGATAGTTTCATTTTCTACATATAGTTTAAGTAAATCTTTCTAGTTTAGTTTACTCGTAAATTCATGTAATAGTTGCATATTGTTTAATTGTTTATTGATTTCCTATATCAATTATTATTTTGAATTTGATTGGATAATACAAGTGACACTTCATATATGTTCTTACTTTGTTTTCTTAGAATAGGATTACTTTGTTATCATGTTTTTATTTCATTGCACTTTATCTTTCTTTGATATTTCATTGTCAATTATAATAGTTTTCAATAGTTGTTTTCCAACACTTTCTTTCACTATAATTTTTGTAGTTAACATAGGATAACAACTTAGGATAAGTTCATAATGCACATACTATGTTTTCCCAATTCAATTTATACGACCTCTCGTTTGACAAGTAAATGCAGCCTATAAAGAAAGAAGGATTTCTCAATGTGGATGACTATCCTTGAGTTGTGAGACATGTAACCAACATTGAATCTCAATTGGAATTAGTAGGCTTGACAAGGATCTTTAATGTTATCTGTATCAAGGTACCAAGGTTGTATAGGGAAAGTGGTTGCCATCACCATGAGTGAGTCTAAAGACTTTTTTGGCTCTTTTCTAATGAGTTTGAAAAAAATTGGGATGACTAAGGCATTGACTTCTAGATTTTTCTCCTAATTTACAAGCGATTCTAATGATGGTGAAAGAACATTTACAAAATTGTCTATAATATCAAACCTTGAGTTATGTCTAGATTCTATAGGTTGTACATATCCAATCATGGTTCTCAACTCATCTCTAGTTTTATGAATATTGTTTAATATTTGGTCATATTGTTCTTGGAGTTTGACTAGATATATTTTGTGGTCTTTAAGGTAACTATGATTTTCTATAACTATATTACCTATTTTTTATACATTTGTATGGATAATTTCTACCAAATCTTTCAACAATAGAATATCATTAAAAAAATCATCTAAATTCTACTATAGATGCTCACAAAACCTCGATACCTAGAAATGGCCATATTAGAAAGAGATCTAGGTAGATTTCTAATATTATTTTGGGAAACAATATGCACAAGTTTAGTAACTTCTAAAAGTTTGGGTGCTACATGCTACATCTAATCAAGTCTCCATCATATGCCTATAATGGTGTAATTTGGATTTAGGGTCAATTAAGATAATAAAACCCTCTAATAATCCAAATCAACCAAAACAAAGCGAAAAAAGGAATGAAACCTAACAGATCTAGCCTCAATCCAAATAAGGAAAGGGTTGAAACTTTGATTAGATTCGTCTGGTTTTAGGGTTTCCTCTTTCCAAGGACTGATTGTGGATTGGAATTGATAATTATAAATTAGGGCAAAATGAGGGATAATTGAAGTAAATTAATGAATATAAAATGCTACAAATATCCCATGTAGCCATAGACTGGGATCTGGGAAAAAGAATAGATTTAGAACCTATTCCCAAAAGTTCAGCCTGGTTTTTCAAGGCTAGGTAGTACAAATTCACCCTGGTCCTTCAACTTTTCCTTCGTCAAAAGCTGAACCTATTCTTTGCTATTGACTCTATCATAATTCCCGAATACAACTCTTGCACTTATTTTCTGCACATAGAAAGAGTGGGAAAGATGTTGTGGATAGGGGTTTGCCTAAGTCAAACCCCAAATTAGAAATTAACCTTGAATGAAATAATGCAAATACTGAAATAAATATTAAGGAGATATACCTCAGATCTGCAATTATTGATGATGATGCAATGCTCTTTGAATGTAATCACAAATGTTGAATGTAATGTCATGAAAAACACATGAACATAAAAACCCTAATCACACACATGCTTGCATGAAGATTGATGCAACTTTGTTGCACAATGCTTGAAGGATGAATATGCAACCTTGAATCTTTGAAGATGCTTAATGATGAATGCACTTCAAAGATTCATGAATATTAGGATGCCCAAAATGAATTGATAGGATGTCTTTATATAAGGTTCCCTAGGTAAACTACCGATTAGGCCAACCTCCAACGGTCATGTGTAGCCACGAGGACCAAAAGCCATTAGGAAGATAAAGAGCCTACCCCATTTCAAATTGGGTCCTATTTGAGGGGGACCAGGGCATTCCATGCCCTAGTCCTCCTACAAATAGGACCAACACAAAGGGAATTGGGGAAGGTACCTCCAAGATGGGGTCCACTAAATGGCGTTCATGACATTAGAGTTGGATAATAGGACCAAAAAAGACCTAGAGAGGGGATGGAGATAGGACGCACTAAATTATGAGCACAAACATGAGGTGTAAATTAGACCGGTTACAATTTACGATGCTACAATGCCAAAAATTCTATAGTATTTATGTGTCCTTTCTAGAGCTGAAACTCTCCATTAAGGGTTCTTGCATAGGGCAAGTTATCCAATATTTATGAATCATTAGTATTTATCATGGAATATAGAACGTGTGTTTGTACTAAATTATATTTAAATTTCCCCCAAAAAATTAACCCATATAAAGAATTGATGACTCCTCAACAATTTAATGACCCATATTTGACTTCTTCACAACTTTTCTCTCATGAAAGAATATCTGATTAAGGAAGAATGTGAAATAACATAGAGTTTTTTGTAAACTTGGATAAACTAGATAATTGATAGGCATGATTATAAACTACTCGGTGAAGGTTACAAAGTAAATATAATACTCTCTTTTGTATACCCTATGGAGTGTGTCTATCTATAAAATTTCCTCCAAGTAGTACATTAACATGCATTTGCTTCATAACAAAACAATCACAATTAAATTTTTTGTATTCTACTTCTATCCATGTTGATGGCTATACTTGACACAAAAATTTGTTACCCTGGATATCACAAGTTATGTATGCAGCTTTCTGCATCAATTGTTTCCAATTTTCTGAAATTGTTTCTTTGTAGAATGATAGTGACACTCTAGTATCAATTCGGGTTTCATATTCCTTGCCATTTATTATAACATTGATATATTGGGAAAAAATTCATGTAAGTAGATGTACAAAATAATGTGGTTCTAGGTGGGATTTTGGTTCAAGTGAAACAAACATAACAAGTTCAAATACAAGTTCTATATTCCATGAAAAATACTAATAATCCATACATAAGAGTCCAAATGGTTACAACTTCTAAAATACTACTTTAGAAAACAATATTATCGTAGACCTATACATGTAATTTTCTGATATTCCTAGTTAGTAACTACACACAGGGATAAATCATACTAAAAAACTGTAGACTCTAAACTCAACACTTAAAGACTTTGAAACCCGATGCCCACAATGCTTTCCACACCACTTATTTATAGGACTAGAAAGGAAGGGAAAGGGGATTTTATAGTTGACGATGCCAAGAACCTGTATATGGGTCTACAGATGGGTTAGAGCAATATGGGACTACCTCATACTCTTTGTGGGAGGTACCTAACTACACTACAAACGAGGTGTACATACCTTACCCCCTTGTGGGATTTGAACTTGTGACCTCTCTTTCAAGAGCACAAGTTCTCCACCACTAGGCCAACTCAGAATGAACTGTTGAGAAGGTAAAAAGGAATAATATTGACTCTACTAGGTAAACCGATATCTAGTTAAAGGAGGTTTATCATGCACACTTAAATAAATTGGTCGACATTGACAATCCTCTATACAAATAAAGTTAAGTTTAATTACTCATGTTAGACCTATTACAAGGAGATGAGACCCTTGGTTCGAAATCCAAGTCATCATAAAGATCTTCCCACTCTAGTGGTTTCAACTTGGCATGAATGTGAAATTTATGCAAAATATTCTAGTCTTGTTGATGTTGAATTCTTTTGTTTATGACTACAACTATCACCATGTCTTGCATGAATGGGTAATTTGGGTTGATTTTTTTGGTCCTGCGTAACAAAAGAATTCTTTGATTTTCTTAGAGGGTGTGATGAGACACGTAATTAAATAGCTAAAGAAAGGTCTTCTTACAACATTAATAAGCCGCAAATACTGCTTATTAGTTACAACCTTCAAAATAGTCAAATCACCGTAATCATCACTATGATGATGAGAAGTGATAATGTATCCAAGGTGCTCTAAGATTTCAACATTTGTTAGTGCACTTTGAAGATTTTTGCTTAAAATATTTAATCAAAATGTCTCTTTGGGTTACCTAATTTATGCCTTTGAAATAAACATTGAACTCTCTTGTCATATTAAATCTTGGGTTATTGGGATTGGTAGTTGAATTTTGCATAAAATCTATAGGGTTTGTTGAGGTGATTTGCAAGAATATTTAATTTTCTATGAAATGTGTTGAGCTTCATAATTGAATTTATTTAAATATTCTTGCCATATTTTTTGCCATGATCCTTTTCTTTGAAGGTCAAGAACCGACTACAGTATGTTTTGATGATAAGATGTTTCAAATGCACCAATTAAAAGTAAGCTTCTTCAAATTTGTTACAATTCTATAGATTTATTTGTTTGAAGGAATCCATTTCCTGACTTATTTGGAAAAAAATCCACTGGCATATACGACTATATTCCGTTGCATCTTTAACAAAGCATAAGTGTCCTCCCCATGCATAGTGAGAAGCATTTGTATATAAAATAAACTCATCAAAAGTAGGAACATATAAGACTGAGAGAGTTTGTACCTTTTGTTGATTAATGCTAAGCAATTAGAACACACACTGAAAGAGAGCAATTAGAAAAAACACTGAGGTGGAGGCTAGAGGCTAAATGGTTACGACATCATGTTATACGTTGATCTTAAATCAATATATCATTTTTATTAGAGTGTGTACATTGACTGTACATTAATACATTTTACTTCATAGAGCTTACACATTTGTTGCACTTCCTTTGCTATATTGTGCTTATAGAGCTTTGCATCTTGTTCCTTGTTTTACTCATACAAATTGTTGTAGTATGTTTGGCTTCAAAGCTAAAACTTCATTTTTCCATCAACTCAAAGTCATATTTCAAAATCTTGCCCTATTGGCCTATGTTGTGTTTGTTGTTTCTCTTTCTAGATTTGTAGCTATGACCTTTGAGCAAATTCACCTCTAGATAAGAGATGGAGTTTCAAAGAACGGGGTCAAGTGCCTCTATCACCAATGAACTTTTATGAAAATAATATTAGTTCAAACCTTAAAGAATGAAATCTCACTATCAAAAGCACAACTATGTTAATCAAGCTAACAAGCCAAATATGTTTAATTCAGTGCACCCTCAATAAAGAAATTTTTTTTTTCATTTCAAAAAGAAAACTTGTATTGTCTATTCATAAGAAAAAAATGAATACTCACATCTTAATAAAAAACACATTATTAGATGTGCACCTAACAAAAAGTGAACGAGCACTCAAAGTTACTTTTAGGTTTCAATATGCATGTGTGCACCTATATGAATGAAAATAGGTTTTCAAAACTGGACCCTCAAAGCATATTGTGGTATGCATCCCTCAATAAGGAAAAACAATCAAAATATCAAAGTTCTATACTCATGTGTGCACTTGTACAAAGACAAAAAGAAGTCAATAGATTTAAGCAAGGATTGCATGTATTCACATACCCCTTAAAGGAACGTAAGTGCAAATAGTCAAAGTTTGAAATAATATTGTAAGTTTGCTCTCACTAAGGCACACCTGTATATGGCAATTAAAAGAAAACAAATTTAAAGTAGAGTGCCCTATTTAGAGGGGCATACTTATGTAAAGAGAATGTGAATTCTAGTTGATATCAAATGCCATATATAGGCTTGCATATATATAAAGAAACTGTGAGGTATGAATTTAAAGCTTGAAAAGCTCTAGACAGACAAAAATCTATATCACGGAGAATATATTTGCATTCAATTTCAAAGTGCAGAGTGCGTTGAAAAGTGCACGTATGCATGAGAAAAATTTCAAATTCCAAACAGAAACATGTAGGCATTTCAATGTCTTCAAAGGTTTCAGCATCATCAAAACAGAGGATAAACTTCCTCGAAATCAGTTTCAAAATTGTATAATAGATGTCTATTTTTAGCTCACACAGTTTTAGTCCTCAACAATTTTGAGAATATATTCTGAGTTTCAAAAATTTTAGCTTGGACTATGTTTTTTTTTAAAGCAGTCTCTAATTTTAGTCTATTGTGTTAGTTGAGGAGTTAGTTATTTTTAATCTCTTGTCATTGAAGGGGTGAATTCTAGTGTTAGTTTGCAGTGATTTCTGTTACGAGTCTAATTGAACATTGTCAGAGTTATATTTAATTTAAGTGGATATAATTTCATAATTTAGATTGCAATGCATGAAATAAAATTATTTTTTAGTAGAAAATATATTATTCTTCATATAGAGTTTTATAAATCTTTAAGAGTCATTTGGACTTGGATTTCTAATATTAATTTTCATTCAATAAAATTTAGTAATGTTTGTCTTGCTTCTACATTGTTAGAGAGATGTTTTGCATTATTTGTTTTGTTATGGTGGATAAAATTACTTTAAGTGAGTTTGCAAGCTTTGTATTGCAATTTTGCTTCAAGTTAGAAATTATGACTTTATATGAATCATTTAACTTAATTACAAAAGCAATAACGTCTCCATCCTTAAATCTATTCAATATCTATGTGCACTTACACTACTTAATCTACGTTTTAACTAAACAATGCAAATGTGTTGTAATTATAGGATTTTTTTTCAATCAACAATACAAACAAATATTTTGCCTTGAGTTGAAACATATGTCCATTTTCTGTCCCTAAGTGAATAAAAAAAATACAACTTAAGGTTTATTTAGCATAAGGATGAGCCACACCAAGAAACACATTAGATATTGTAGAAAGGAAATACATCCTATTCAAATTAGGTTATTATTTGTTTACAAAGATTTTCCCCTTTTAATTTGAAGAGTAAGTTTATCACATGTTCTTTTTTGTTCTCCCACCTAATTTATGCCTACTGCCATATTTTTACCACTTCTATCTTTATATTGGTAGGTTTCATCCTTTCTTTCTATGTTTTGAACCTTCATGGTACATTTATACATTTGAGACACTATGCTTTCCATTTCACGCATTGAATTTACAATTGCTAATCTTAAACGAGGGCCCAACCCCATAGTTCTAGCTTTGTGTCTTTATTCAAGCTACATGCCTTAGTTTCAATTTTCAAGCCATCATTTAGATTTTTCATAGCCACTAGGTAATTATTGCCTTGCCTACATTGTGTGTTTGTGCTCTTGGATGCCACATTAGGTTTTAAGCCTATCTTCAAGACATACTTGCACAAGTGTTTATGGCCATTGAGGGTTGCATCACCATTCTATTGCCTATGCCAAGGGCAAACTTACTTGACACTATTTGCAACCCATGTGTTTACCATAATTTATCATTCTATATGTTATGTGTGCTTATTGTATGGCTCTTACTTTACATGATCTAGATGTTTGCATTCTTATCTATAAATTAAATTCACTTTCATTTACAATTTTCTTCCGTCTTCAACTCCTTGCATCCTATGGATACAATCAATTAAAAGAGGGCATATATTGTTGTTAACATTCTTATATTGAGTTTTCAAGAATTGATAGGTGCTATAGGAGCTCACTATCATGACCAAACAAAGAATTATCACATAACATGTCATATGCATCATGCACCTTATCATTCCACAACTTCCACATAAACTACAAGATTACGATTTTTCAAACACACAAATTTTTCGTAACTTAAATTTTTTTCTTTTTTTTCCTTATTTCCTAAACAATTGAGATGTCTGTATCTTGTATCAAATTTTCATTTGAGACAGAAGTTAACCGTCACAGATTTTCATTTGAGACAATTTCAAGGTCCATTACATTATATGGATCCCCCTTCATATACTTTCATGTTTGAGTATTTACTTTGCATGCATGTTTGTGAGAGATATAAATTTAAAGATGCATAATCATTTTAAGATTAACATGCATCTCAAAGTCGGGGCAAAATATAATGATGAAATTCGCAAATCCATGTCATTTCTCATCTAGTTTGTTGTCCTAATTTTTGAATTTTCAAAAAATTGACAACCCTCACCAAATATTGGTTTAAAATGTGTCGTTTTTGTCTCCAGGGCACATTTTACGAGGTGCAAAACTCATATTTGCTAATGTCCAATCATCAGGGGGTGTGTTTGCCATTGTTGTCCAAGTTTTGGTTCGTTTTGGCCTTCATTTTCCTAGCTTTCTGAGCAATTTCAAGTTTTAGATCAGTCATTGCAAGTAGGAACTTTTTGTTGTCATTGCAAGTAGGAACTTTTTCACCACACTACAAGTAGTAGGAACTTTTGGATGACATTACAAGTAAATTCACTTACTTGTAGTCAGGTCTTGAAGACCCGATTACAAGTTGGTTCATTGTTTAAAATGTCAAGTTACAAGTCAAGTGGGGGTTTTATGTCCAACATTGCATGTAAATCAACTTGACTTGTAATTGGGGTTTTAGGACCGGATTACAAGTTTGCTTTGTAAAGTAAAGAGACACTTTATTCACTTGCAATTTTGGGTTTCTAAAGCCTGATTGCAAGTTCACATTTGGTAAATATGCAAGTGATTCTCACTTGTAGTCAGGTCTTCAAGACCCGATTGCAAGTACTCATTGATATACTTTCCTCTTATTACTCTCCCATGTTGCTTGTCGGGTTTCAAGAAGAGGAGTGCAAGTTCATGGTTGCAAGTCTATCATGACTATACTTGCAGTCAGATCTTAGGAACCGATTGCAAGTAGAATGTATCTTATATTATGCATCATAAGAGTGGTTGCAAATTTTCCTTTTTGAAGTTCCAAATCCAACTTGTAATTGGAGCCTCGTGATCTGATTTCAAAAGCAAGCCATTAATTTATCTTACCCATTAGCAAGTTACTACCAACAATGCAAAAAGGTTTACTTGCAGTCGGGTCTCTTAGACCCGATTGCAAGTGATTTCAAAAGTTTTTAGAATTGCTTGCTTGCCTCCACAAAATTCCCATGTTCTAAAGACAGATTATGAAAGCTTTCCCACAAGATTGCAAGCTTATACCCAATCCAAATGTTTACTTGCAATCGGGTCTCCAAGACCTGATTACAAGTAGAAGTGTAAAAGTTTTTCCCTACATTGCACTCGCAATCAGTCCTCCCAAACCCAAAATTGGTCCAAAATGTAGTAAAAAAACACTTGAAAATGAGTCTCTAGGGCCCAATTACAAGTGCAAACGTGTATTTTCCCATTACATATGAAGTTGCATGTTCGTTCTCCACAATTGCAAGTCAATGCTCTTGTTTTTCCACACATGTAATGCAGTCCTCAAAACCAGAAATTCACTTGTGAGCCCATTTTTGCATCAATTTATCCCTTCCCTTGTCAATCTTGTTTGCACACACGATCTATCAAACCAACAAATCAAGTCATGGGCATTGTTTTATAACAATTTCATCTTGAATAAGGTGTTATGGGTTCTTCATCAGTGAACACAAGAAGAAGAGATGCAACTGTAATTCATGGGGCAGCCCAAGGGTCAATAATCCCCATGAAGTCATCCAGTGACAAAGTGAATCAAGCATGGAGAAAGAACACAACGAAGAGAAGAATTTCCCTCTTGGAGAAATAGTACTACCCCAAGCATGTGATAAGGTTGAAGTTCGTTGGCCAAGGACACAAAGATCATTAAGGATGCAAATTCTCGTTCCGGTTCGAGATGTCTTCACCAATCCAAAATACTTCAAGTTCTAGCATCCTAAAGCAGCATGAAGATCATCACAGACAAAAGATGACGTAGTCAGTTTCGTGTCTTCGGACACATAGAATAGCTTCAATTGTGTATTTGTAATTTTGTTTCGACAAGTTACATGTAAAAACAAATTTTATAATTGAAGTGTCACTTTCACTTGCATTTTTGTAAAATGTAATTACATGTAAAGCAACTACATGTTGAGTTAAATTAGGACTGTAGTTGGAATAAGTCATGGTGGTTAAGAGAATTTCTCAAATTAGTTGGGATCCCCCACCTTTTTCTCAAGGCTCCTCTCCTATAAATAGATGAGGGTGCTCTTTGTAATAAGGATCTTTTGGCAAGGCAACAAAATTTTGCCAGTTTGTTTACGCGCTCTAAAACTTTGAGCTTAGATGTGAATCAAATTTCTTTCAATAAAAGAGGCGAGTTGTGTTGAGATTTTGTGCCAATTCAAGTTGTTATGTGACGACATTTTTTGGAGTTGGTTGTGATTTTTGTTCTATTGTTCAAGAGGGATTTAAATTCAATCTTGTAGACTTTGAGCTGCTAATTGTATTTAGAGTCATAGGTTTGGTTTTCAGACTTGTTCTTGCAGACTTTGGGTTGCTTATCACGTTTGAAGCTAGTGTAGAAAGCACAAGTAAGGAGATAACTTGTAGACTTTGTGTTGTTTTTATTTTTAATACTTGTGCATGTAAGGTGAAGTGCATCATATAGACAGACTTTGAGCTACTATGTGTTGTACACTTTTATCATTTTGAGAAGGTTGATAGGACAGTAGGAGTGTTGAAGACTTTGTGCTTTCATTTCTATTTTCCTGTTTCGGGGAAGTGACGGAAGTCTTTGTGCTTTCATGGAAACTTTGCTTCCCTTTATGTTCTAAAAATCCTACAAAAAGTTTCATTTCCGTATTTACCGTCATTGATGTAACTTTTTTTCTGAAACAAGAGAAAGAATATCGTTTGTTCTGAAAGAAAGACAATAAGATGTTATCCCACCCAAATTAGATTAGTGTTAGTAGTAGTAGAGGGGGAGCCTTCCCTAAATTAAGAGAGTTTTATACTCACACTGTGGCTAAAACGACAATTTTGCCATCTTTTCAAGTGTGCAAAATTTTCAACCTACATAGTTTTGTGCCCATTTTGAGCAAATGTCTTGATACATATGCACATCAACAAACGACACAATCTTTCATGAAAATTTGGGCTTCCATACCTCCATATACATGCGTCTCTATATGTCTACCCCTACCTTATCTAGACACACATACTTCAATTCATTTGCTTATTTTGGATATTTATCACATTAATCTATACACCTACCTTTGTATAGCTATTAGCATTCTAGATCTCACCATTTGCTTAGATAGTTCCACAATTGTGAGGGTGACCTAGCAATCATAAATTCATTCCCTTTCCAAAATTCAAATTCAAATTTTGGCTAACTGACTCTATCCAACTTCCCATATTGAATTGACTAAACACATGTTTGACACATTTTGATGTTATGAGCTTCTGTCTAAAGACATTCAATGCATTCATTTCTATTCATCTCAAATACACATGTCCTCTCTAATCCTAGAGCACTAGAAGCAATTAATACGACACATTTCAATTTGGTACAATAAAAGAAGTAACAAATCAAAATACTAAGGCCCTTGCCATTGTTTTGATCTTTCTTACACAATTCTAAGGAATTGACCTTAGTAAACTTGTCTCCTTGCAATGTAATGGAAATCATTCAAAGGTATTTATAAATATTGCCAACCCTCAAATCACCAAAAATAGACAAGCAAACAAAAAATTATTAAGCAAAAGAGCACAATCCCACTATGCATAGATACAAATTTGGATCCAAAGGACTAGCACGACCATAAACCCTAACCAAGCTTACAAATGTGTCTCAAACAAAGCCAACCAATCCAATACATTTTGAGACTCTCTATTGCTAAACATATCCTCATCTGATCAGAATCTTCTCCTAAGGCATTCACTCTTCCACCATAAGAGCTAATTATAGTCCTTTGTTGCATTGAATTTACTAATTTAGTTGTTGCACATTAGATTATCTATATCCCAACTATAATTCGTTAGTCTAGGGCGATTTGCATTTACAGCCAGGGAAAGCTTATTTTTCTTTACAAAATGAGAAGTATATTATATCGTTTATTTTACGCTAGACTTCTAAAAATTACCCCCCACAGCTTTTCCACAATCCATTTATGTGCTACACTAGCCATGACTCACTTCGGAAAGTCAATAGCACAATATTCTCAGTACTAACAAAGTGGTCACATGTGACTTGCTTAAATAAGTTTATTGCTTATTTTTTGGCTATATAAGTGATCCCTCATTAATTTGTAAGCACAACGAATAATTTGGAATATTCTTCTATAATGTTAAATATGCTACAGTTTAGGAATTGAAGTTTCAGTTGTGAATAAATGCGGTGGTGAGGCCTGGGGGGCAGTGGGAACATGGGCACGAGCACTTAAAATTTTGCAGACACTGCTCAATGAAAAACATTGCGACATTGCTACACACATTTCCTTCACCATTTTTTTGCACAATTTTTCCCCCAAATTGTATTGTAAAAAATAAATACAGTTTCACAACTGCTCGAAATAAGCAGAAATATTTTAAAAAAAAACCATAGGTCCACTAATTCCAAAGAAGACTTGAATAAAAGAAGCAATGACTGCTAACCAAGGAACCACATGAAACTACTCTAATTATGTTACAAAATTACTACTGACTAGGAGTTTATTAGGCTGCATAAAACTTAAAAGCCTATAATAAACTTATGGATATATATGAACTGCACAACCATTCAAAAACAAGAAGACTAGTTCCTGTTACAAGTGACGAATAACAGGAACAACCTAACCATACACCATACTACGCAATAAATAGAGTCATAGAACTAATCAAATATAGAAGATGCCTCCTTTAATTAAATTTCTGAACCGATGAAAAATAACCAACAAAATAAAATTGCACAGGCCCTTGTAAAAGAATGGTCAATAAAAATACATCTGAAATAAAAGTAATTCTGTTTCACTACTCACTATTTCAAAACAAGTAATCTTTGCCACCAAGAAACACAGATCCAAATTATAACAGGACTCGTTTAGTCCTTACTCTAAATAACTTGAATTATTCTTCACATTTAATATATACATGTGCTTGCATGACAACCTTTAGGAAGTATTAATTTATAAGCATATTCTCAAGAATAAATTGGAATGCGCAGTGTGATTTGAGCTCATGCAACTTGTGATAAAATTTATGTTGTAAAAGCTTTGACATGGACAATATGGTTTCTCGAAAGAGTACAAAATTGCTGAATTATGTAGAATCAAAGGTTAATAGTAAACAAACCAAAGAACTTGACAATACAAGGTCAATTACGTCCATAACACAGTACATCTAAATGGGAGAATGAAGCTGATCGAACTTCGTCACTCCTACTCCATTGAATTTCATTCACAGCACATACACATCCTGCAGTAGGAAAGGGAGTTTTTAAGATTTCTAGTCTCTCTTACTGTCATCTCCACCATACTGAGTTGAGTTGCCATTCCAAAATGCATTTCGATCACGAAATGACTCGTCTTCATCACGCTTAAGTGTATGTATATTACTGCCCCAACCTCTTTTTTCTACCTTGCTGCTGCTGCCAACCTTTTGACCTTTCCCGGGAATATTTGATTTTGGTGTGTACATTCTATTTTGTCCGACATCTTTAGATGCATCTTGCAAAGATGGATTTGGACCTGTAAAACAATATTATACAGTTTAACTCTTGAAGAATCTAAGTTCAATATTCTGGGACCAAAGTGGCTCAAAAACTCACCATATTGCCAAACAGAATCTCTTGATGTGGATTCCTGATTTGATGAACTACCACCAAAATAGGAGAAGGGGTTGATGTACGACAGTATTCTTGCAAAAAATCCAGGACCGGTTTCACTGTTTTGTGAACCTGTGTCTCCCATAGTGTTGGCTTGCGATGATGAATGCCAATCAGATGGACCAATACCAGATTTATAAGGCACAAGAATAATTGCAGCTCTCGTCCCCAAGTTTAGCTCGACAAGTGTTTTTTCCATATCTACAACGACATATATTTCAGTTCTCAGAATGAAGGTTCATAGAAGCAAAACAAAATATAAAACCAAATGTTTTAGAAGTCCTAGGTATACAGCCAAACTCAAAGTACTGAATCCCCTCACACTTTGCAATTGGCAGAGAGGTACAAGTGGAATAGCTTGACTGGTTTAAAAGATGCCTGGAAAGCATCAAAAGAATCTCTGCTTTTTTTCTTAACTTTGGCAATCCTTATGGCAAACATGAACAGATGTGAAGAATAACAGCAAAAGCAGTCAATTACTCATGGTAGATAAGAGTGCTAACATAAGGCCAAGATATCTAAGCAGTGGCAAGGGAATAAAGAAACTAGAAAAGAATCAAAATTCTACATCCAGTGGACTTCAGAATCTTTTCTATTATTACAGTTATTAGCAAAAATAAGATTTTATTAACCTACAACACACGATATGTGAAACCCTTCTCAAATTACCAGTCTACCTAATCTCTTGTTTGATGTGGATATTATAAAAGACGGCCCAAAAAAAGATCTAGTACCTTGAAAACATGTCATTCTTATTTGACGAGCAGATCTGTATTTTGAAGATCCAGTTATTAATACAGATAGGTAGCAGAAGACACAAATTCCAGCAGTGGTTTGGGATATCATCGACATGTTTCTTGCAAAAGCATTTCTGTGCATGTTATAGAAGCTCTGGAGGATATCCTCAAAAAGGTTTGCTCAAAGAAAGGCATTCAATGACAATCTACAGCAGAAATGACCATCTAATAGCACACAAATCAATAACAAACCTAACCACATAATGATGTAATAAAATTAAACAACCGCTGGGTCTAAATGCTTAGAATTAATTGCTAAATTTGTGCTAGTTTACTTGCTAATCTGATTTTTCACTAGAACAGCTCTGATAAATCATTTTCAGGTTGATCTCAGTGAATTAAACACAAGAGTTAGGGTAGCAGTAGAGCAAGAAAATGAAATTAGAGAACATTAGACACAGCATGTTTAGTTGAATGGAAGCAGATGGCTGAAAGTCAACTGGAGGAAGTCTTGAACTGTCTAAAATGTGTTCTAGAAGGTCCTGGAAGTTTTTGTTTGTGACCACAGTCATTCCTGTCCCAAAAGATGTGCCTGTATCACTTGGGTATGCTGGTGTCCACTTTGGGGGAGCTAGAGTCCTGCGTACAGGCATTAGTAATTTAGTATCCAGTGTGACTAGGAGTCAGAAATCATGGTAAACTGGAGTGTTGCAGAGGCAGACTCATTCTGCATAGAAGAGGTGTTTTTGGGATAGTTTAGGCTATGTGCAGGTCAAAATGGTAAAAAATATGTGTACTGATACTGAGTACTAAAATTGGTGCAGAATGAGAAGGAAAAGTGCGAAGAATACTCTTTTCATCTCTACAAATGGAAGCACACCATTTTCATAGACAAGCTTGTAATTGATCCGTGCCTAAGCTTATTATTGCACAGTAGGTAACAGAAAACACAAAAAGCTAGAAGTTATTTCAAAGATCATAAAAATGTTTCTAGCAAATTGTGCTTATTAAATATCCCGGTCTCGATTTGGGTTTTTGTTTTCACTCATGTCTTGTTTCATCATAATGTAATATTGTGACATGCAAACATGCAAGATGAACAATACAGATTTTCAAGGAAATCAACCAGTGAAATATAGAGAATCTAAATAAGCCAATGAAATTCTTTTGATATAGAAATGTATTGCTGTTTACAAACACATGTTGCTGCTACAAATCAGAAAATGCCTAATGCCATTAGATAAGACATACCCTGTAATGCCTCCATGCATAAAATAATAAACCCTCTGAAAATCTGCGAGATAGATCATCAAAACTTCATGAAAACTAATCAATGATGTGCAACAATGAATCCTGAGATGAATACACCAAGTGGGCTGATCTGGGTTTCTGTCCAAATAGCCAAAACCTCTAGGGTTTCTGTCCTAGGGTTTACTAAACCTGCAAGCTAAAGCTCTCAAGGAAAAGTTTCTTTGAAAATAACAACTCAAGAATGAATCCTCATTGCACTTTTTCCTCCTTTTATAATACTTTTCCTTTTTGAAAGTAGTAGTGTATTTTTATTCTCTTTTAAATTACTTTACCCCTCAAAAGTGACTTTATTTTATAATTTGACATTGACATTATTATAAAGTCACTTTATAAAATATAAAATAAAGTGGAATTTGGAGGTGTCCTCGCCGAAGTGAGACTAATCCCCCGGTGTGTACGACCCGCTCACAAGGTAGCAACACACACAGAATTAACATAGTCGGGGACTCGAACTCAAGACCATGGGGAGCATACCCACGCTTAAGTTGTGATCCACGACCGGGCGAGCTAGGGCCGAAGCCCTGACTTGGGACTATTTAACATTTAATTAATCAATTTATTCTCTTAAATAAATCCAATTAGCCTACGGGAATAAAATAGGCTAATAATCTCCTCTAGGTGATCACTTGGCGAAAAGGGGGCATTACAACTTATATATGAACTCTAAAGAAATATCCTTGAAATATATTCCAAAGATAGACATTCTACTATTGATCACCTATGGTCTTGTCAACCCACTCACAAAATCAGCTCCTAATATTTTTTTGAATAATTAGTTTGGGGAATTTATAGGGGGGGCCACCCAAAGAGAAATCATAAATTAACAGAAAATATAAAGAGCTTATACAATATAAAAAACGGTCTCAAAGGACAGAGCTATTGAATCCTATAGAAAACATCATAAATACATACAAACATCTAGATGCCAACTAAAGAGGAGCACAAAAAAAAACCAGCTCCTTGAGTACAAAACCACAATGCAATAGAGTCAGAACAGAAAAAACTTCATAATTAGGGGTTTCAAGTTCAACTAATATCCACCTATTCATTCCAAAGTTCACATTGAGCTGCCAAACAGCCACTTCTACCTGCATAGTACTTGCCTGTTGACGTGTTTTTATGACAGCGTCTAACACGGAATAAAGTTGCCCAACGGTCACTTTACTCTCTCGATCAAAGTTCAATCATGTGCTAAGATTGCAGTAAGTTCAAACGATTGTCTCCAAGATTCCGGTTATGCAATGGATGTGACTCGGTAGGCTTGATGTGATACGCCAGTAATCCAAGGGGACTTGCACACACTTGAAGAAGATTTAAACAATTTGTGACTTTCAAGGAATTGGATCACGACTCATTTATCAATGAAAAGCTTCTTTTTTTTTTAATTTTTGGATTGAAATATGCTGAAAGTAAAAGGGAAGGGTTTAGAAAGCTATGTTAAAACCTAAGAGCTCAGCAAACTTCAATGCTTCAGGTAGATCAACCTCACTTCACTTCGCCACGTTAAGACAACTACATGAAGTGGGTGCAATCTTCAAGGAATGTGTTTAGAGGACTTCAAATCATCAAAGAACAATATCCACACAATGATTTGGATTAAGCATACACATATAATGGCTCAGACCGACCTTACACTACTAATAACAATCAGCTATTAACAAAAGGTATGAGCAACAATCCACCTTAGAACACTGCAATAAACTTTGTTCACTAAAATGCAAAAGACAAATCTACTCTAAGTGAGGAAAGCGAGACCATGCAAGCTACAAAACAGGACAAGTATACACCTTCAAAAGAACAATGTATTATGTGTACTGCTTCAATAGCTCTTCGCAACAATCTTAGACAATCTCTCCTCCCTGCTTTACAAATGTGTAATGTCCCCTACCTGATCTATTTCAATATATTAAAATTGATTGATATTCTTCAATTAGTTAGTAACAAGTGCTTATTTGTTTTCCTCATTAGATGATTAATTTCATTATTCATAGTTTCTTAATATAGATATCAAACCCTACTACTACTTCAGTTTTAAGGGAGAAGGGTTTATGTATGTTACCAAAGTGCTTAGAGACCAAATACAATAGGTTCCCTCAAAGTTTACAGATCCAAGCCCTTACCTATCTTGGGTCTATACCCTCAAGGCTTATGGCTCGCTGATCCCCACCCTATCTTGGGACTTAAACTATTGCTTGAATTTAGACTGCCCCTCTTTGGAACATCTCATTACCATCTTCTTAAATATTGACAATAATAACTTGATTCAAATTATAAGTATGCTAACTTCTCATGTATTATGAATATATATGAAATTTAAGTATGACTGTTATACATATTGCAATCTATATTAATATTACTACTAAATTCTGCATAACAACATTATCAGGCTTCATATATTAAGCATACATATTCAACACACCCCCATGCATACCACCAAGTACAAAGATGCCATTGATTGTAACTTAATAGCAGTTCTGATCTGATCCAATCCATGGTGATGTTGTTGGATGCTTTGATTCCTTTCCTTTATATCTCTCAATGTGAGGGAAAGGTCACACATCTTCATCATCCATGCCCTTTGGCAAGAGACACACCCTTTCACCATTAGCACCCTTTGAAGAAGTGCTACTCTTCATTATTTCTGCCCTTTGAAAGGGACATAACCTTTCATAATCAGGTTTGCACTTATTTAATTCAGATGTGCACTTCTCATTTCCAAATTATCCCCCCTTTCAAATGAGGTTCTCATCTCCCCTTTATATCTCATTGTTGAGGGATTCACAACTTTTCCTTCCATGTCTTTTGACCATTTATTAACTTTAATCAAATTTTAATTATACTCTTTTATATTTTAATTTAATTTTTATATTTATTCATTTGTATTTTAATTTATTATTATTATTTATTAAATTATATTTCAAAGTAGAGACATTACAAAATGAAGGGGTCTCCCCTTATATAGGCCTCTTGCCAAAAATGGTAATAAATGCACTTCTTTCAAATTCGGCCAATGCATGATAAATGCCCCATCAAGCTAGAAATCACCCATTACGCTTTGAATGCTCCACCATCTCCAAAATCAGCTACATGCAATAAATGCTCCATTATGCAAAGTTCGCCCAACATGCAAAAGATGCTTCATTATTTTATTATGATAGCTACCGTGTTGAATCATTTGCCACTTGGTCAAACGCCCGCTAGCAGTAAATGTGCCATCATGCTGCCATGCATTCAATAGATTCTCGACATGCAAGTGGACCCCACCATCATAGGAATTTCTATAATTTTCTAGTTTGTGCTTCATTAATACGAAATATTCTCTTTGCATGTCAACAACTCATCCTTTTGCAAAAATCTTTCTATTCCGGGCTCACAAAAGACATTTTGGAAGATTTTCTTGCCTTGGAAGAATTTTGACAATCTTTTCCACTTCTGAAGGATTCCTGCACATCTGGAATTCAAGGAGAGAGATAATCTTTTTAGAGAGATTTTGTCTTGAAGGGAAAATTTTGTGCACACTTCGTCCTATAGGGAGGTTTTTCAATCAGCTGACCACTTCCTCCATGCCTGAGGAATTTTATCAACCCGAAACCTGAAGAGAGAAAATTCTCTCACTTAGCCAATATTCTTTGTGCCTTGAAATTCTTCACCTTGGGCACATTTCTTCCTTGAGGAAGGAATGTTTGTTTGAAACTTTGAGATTTTCCTCCCAAATCATGTTTCTATATTTTCTACTTGTCCTGGAGCGCATTTACTAGGAAGTGGAGGAATTTTGAAAATTAGAATTTTCTTCCTTGATGCCATTTTGGCACCCATTCCTTTCCAAGAGCACATTTTCTCCATAGTGAAGGAATTTTGATGTGGAGGAAAAATTCCTCAACCTCATTTTGGTGCTCAATCTTGACCTTGATTCCACTTTACCCCCGAGGAGGGAATTTCTTCATGCCTTAACCATTTTTTTTACTATTTCCAAGAATTATGTCTTGAAGGAAGGAATTTCCAACACTTAGCCAATTTTACATGATTTCCAAGAATTTTGTCCTGAAGGAATTTCCAACACTTAGTCAATTTTTCACTTTCCTGGAATTTTCTTCATCCTAAGCACAATTCTTCTCCTTGGAAAGGAATTTTGAATTCTTCCTTGATCAATTATTCCAATTCAACCTTGGGCGCTGAATACATGTTGTGGAGGAATTTCGCTTGAGGAAAAATCCTCCACACCCTTGTTTCGGCGCTCTATACCCTTACTTGGGCATTGGATTGACCCTATGGAGGATTTCTTCCTTGGGAAGAAATTCCTCCTCCTCCTCCTTAGTTTGGCGCTCACCTCCTTAGACTGGGAGCTAGAATGGCATGTTGCAGGAATTTTGTCATGGAGGAAAAATCCTCCATGACCCCATTTTGGCACTCATGCATTCATCTTGGGTGCTAGAAACACATGGTCAAGGAATTTTGGTCAAGGGGGAAAATTCCTCCATGACCTCACTTTGGTACTCCCTATCTTGACTTGGGCATGGATCATACCATGTGGAGGATTTTTTATTCTCTTGCTTTTCCTCCATGAGGTCACTTTGGCGCCCAACCTATTCTTGGAATTTCCTTCCACTTGGGATTCTTGCTTAATTTCCTTCTAGACTTAGCCATTTTCACATTTCCAGACTTGGAATGCCATTTTTGGATTTTGAAGTGGATTCCTCTGCCCTAGGAGATTTTCATGCCTTTCCACTTCAGGAATAAATTCTCATAGTTTTCGATCAACTGCATGCTTTCTGGATTTTTTGGATTTAGGCAAATATTCAAGAATGTTCAGTCTTCAGTGTCGAGACCCCTTCCTATGGTAGACCTGCCAAAAATAGACTTACTAGAAATAGTAAGTACTTCAAAATGTCAAAATTAGGGCAAATCAGGACAAGATGACACTAAAAATAGAAACTACTAAAAATAGTATGTTTGATTTTTGGCAAAATAAAGACAATCTAGGAGGCAGTGAAATTCCCTAAAAAACAGGAACTTTCTAAAATAGAAAGTTGCTCAAAATTCGCTCAAATTTCAGTGGTAGCTTCGTTGAAGGGTCTTGATTCCAATCCAATGTTCAGTTTTTTAAGTACCCTAAGGAAAGACCTCAAACCTAAGTTTGAAGGGCAAAACCCTAAAATAAACCAAACGAGTTTCAGACTTAGCCAAATTCACTCAAACGACTGGCAGACTATATCAAATTTCACCCAAAACACTTACAAACCAGGGAGACCGAAGAGACTGCTGCGAAAAAATGCAAAGAACCAAAGCTAAAGACCAAGAG
The DNA here is from genome assembly GCF_030272615.1 of Cryptomeria japonica. NCBI lineage: Eukaryota > Viridiplantae > Streptophyta > Pinopsida > Cupressales > Cupressaceae > Cryptomeria > Cryptomeria japonica. Next base: position 499,141,961 of record NC_081408.1, read on the forward strand.
GACCTAAAAAAGTAGGGGGTCCCCATTTGCAATGGGGCGATGTGTGAAAACGTCACAACATTGCTCACTCTCCTACATCCTCTTGAGGCCCCTGCATTGATGAGTCTAAGGATGTAAACCTTATGCCATCAAACAACAACACTTTTTACTGTTCATCTCCACAAAAAATAGGATTGGTAAATCACTTGAAACCTCAAGATGTCCCTTATTACAGATCACCATGAGGCCTTCCATCACTTTACCCACATCCCCACAAAAGGCTCTAAGTAGTAGTAGCTCACAACACACCATTTCAAGTCCAAAGAAACACCTCCATTAGCAACCTATGAAGCATTCCATAGAGGAAGGTCCACCTTCTTAGACATCTATGTGCTTCCTTTAACCTCTAGACCCTTCCATATTGCTGAAATGATTAGGCAAAAAGGGCTGAAGAAGCAACAACTAATGCCCCACATGAGGAAATGTCGCTACCAATTTTACAATGAAATCTTCAAGAATGATGGCTTCCAATCATATGGGACCTACATTTCTCATTCCTTGATCACCCAAGATTTCTTCATAAACCCTAGTATTGTGAGGTATTCACACATCGCCCCATTGCAAATGGGGACCTCCACTTTTTTCCTGCTTTCTAGGTAGTGTTTGAGTCTTTTTCTATTAGCCTTTGCATTAGAGAGGTATAGGCACTTAAAATGGCTAGGAGTCAAGTAGATAGTCTTGCATGAGTGTGAAGAAAGTAAGTTTGCAAGGTCTAGATATCAAGAGTTCGACCATGAGTAAGGAAGGTTTGCCAATTTGAAGGTCACTTTAGGTGCTCTTCTTAAAGGAACAAACTTCACTTCATGAACATTCCTTGTGTAGTGAATTTCTTACACTTCTCCCACAGAGCAAAGACTCGCTCTAAGATCTCATGTTGAACAAGTTACAAGGTATTGAAGTTGAGAGTGTAAATGAAAATGAGCAAAGGGGAGTTTGGTCTTGGTTTGAAATCTACTTCATGAACTTACCCTCAGGAGCAAATTTCATGTTTGAAGGATTTGGAGCGAACTTCATGAATGAGGAGATTGGAGCGAATTTCACTTTCAAGCTTTCATAAACGAGGTTGGCAATAAAGGAATGAAGTGAAGGATTTGAAAACACTTACTACATGAGTTCACCTTTTGGAGCGAAATTCCAACTTCATGAGCTCACCTTTTGGAGAGAATTTCTAACTTCATGAATTGGGGTATTGGATCAAATTTCACCTTCAAGGCTTCATGAGAGAAATGGAAAGATAAAGGGATAAAGGAACCACTTACTTCATGTTAAAGCATTCACAAGCGAACTTCATGACTTGCTGCCTTGGAGCGAAATTCATGACTTCATGTTTTGGAGCGAACTTCATGACTTGCCACTTTGAAGCGAACTTCATGAGTTGGGTTTTTGGAGCAAACTTCATGAGTTGGGTTTTTGGAGCGAATTTCTTCATGTTGAAAGTGGAAGAATGAGGGAAAGTCAAAAGGCGCCTACTCCATGATCAAACACTCAAGCGAAAATTCATGACTTCACCTTTTGGAGTGAACTTGAACTTCATGAGTTACCTTCTTGGAACGAAATTTTCCAACTTCATGACATGCCTTCTTGGAGCGAATTTTCAACTTCATGAGTTAAGGAATTGGAGCGAAATTCATGAATAAGGAGATTGGAACGAACTTTACAAAACAAACTTCATGAGTCAATGAAATGAAGCGAACTTTATACAAAATGCACTCCATGAGTTAGAGGTTAAGAGCGAACTTCAAGAATTGAGGATTTGGAGCAAATTTCTACAAAGGTAAACTTCATGACTTAGAAGATTGGAGCAAATTTCATGAATAAGCAAGGTGATTGAAACAAGTTTCACGTGCAAACCATCTAGAGCAATCTTCATCTTCAAACCTACACAAGCAAATCTCAACTTCATCAATTAGCATGCACGAGCGAATTTCATATTGAATTTCACAAACTCAACATGCAAGAGTGAACTTCATGATTTGACCTACATGAGCAAACTTCACAATTTGAAGGGTACGAGCGAAGTTCAAGAAAATGAAGAAGAATAAGACAAGGACAACTTCATGAACATCGAGGGTGGAGTAAACTTCAAGAGCTCCTCTCTAAGAGCGAAAAGCAACTTCAAGTGTCCCTTCATGAGGGCGAATTTTCTTTATATGCTCTTATTAAACCTATATATCAAGTGTATTTGATACTCACTTGTTTGTTTTGCAGGAGATGAAGCAAGATACAAGGAGAACCTCTTTAAGAAGCTTCATCAACAAACGCAAGAGCATCAAGGAGGAGAAGATCTCAAAGTGTTTAAAGCCTCTCACCACCTCAATTACATGAAGAAGACTCAAAATGTTACTAGGTTGAAAGACTTCAAATGTTCAAAAGCTGTAAGCAATAGAGCGAGATATCTTCAAGGTTCTCATTCTATCACATTGACATGGAAAGATTGCAAGAGTAAAAAGGAGAAATCATCCAACTACCTCAAGGCACTAGAGCATAAAGAGAGGATAACCTACATGATGGAAGAATGTTTTACCATCTTGAATTCCCTTAAGGAATCCAAGAATCAAATTCAGTACATTGAAGAGCTACATTCAACCAAGTGCATCATCTACTCGAAGTACATCATGAGCAAGAGAAAGTCAACCGAGGTCATCACACAATATCAAACATGATCAAAGAAGCAGATAGTTTCAGAAGAGTTAATCAAAGTCCGCTTCTCATCATCATCACATTGAGCAACTAAATAATGTTGAGTATCAAGAGATATCTCTCAACATCCCTTCATGGTGATGAATCAAATCAAGTCTACAAAGTGCAAAATTGAGGTGGCATCCCAGTCACTACTCCACCAATCAGAAAGGTCCACATCAGCGCGTCTTGATTCAATGAACCAAGCTCACCCATGGATGCGCAAACTCCAATGTAACTACCCTCAATATCTATTGGTCCACACTCTCTGAATGCAATTCTCTCATTGGCTAAGAAGAATTTGTTGTAACAAACCCTAATTAGGGTTTCATTGTAAAATCTTGGCCATTGATAGAGATTCAATCCTAGCCATTCATTGTAAATGAGCTCTCTATAAAATCTCAGACTCTTCATTTGTAAAGATGGTTAATAGTTAATGGTGAATAGTTGGCTAATAGTGAATAGAATAGAATGGCCAGATTAGAATATAAGTTAGAGTAGGAGAAGGCAAAGATTGTTGCCAAACTTTGTTGTAAAGAACAATTGATTTCATTGAAGTTATGGTGAATTTGATTTGTTATTTCAACAACTCGCATGGTCTTTGCTTCTCAATTTGTTTTCATGTCTATTAGATTGAGTGGAGGAATTTATTGAATGTATTTGTGTGGAGTCCATTTAGTCCATACCACTAGCCTCTTACTGATTGTGAGCGTGCCTTGTGTGGTCAACTGCAATGATATGAGCTTAACTTCGAATTGTTCTACATTCATTGCTTATGCACTAACTTGAATGGTGATCGATGTTTGATGGTATTGATTCGAATATCTTGAAATATCCTTAGAAGATTGCACTGAGCTTGCATCAAATTGTTCAAGTTGATGGTGAGACCTCGCTCGGTAGGATTCCATATAGTCATTCATCCATCTTCCTACATTCTTAGGATTAGAATAGACTCTCTCAACCCCTCATCTTTTGCCATTTTTTTTCAAACTCTAGCTAGTTTAGGATCAAAAGCATCGCTCAATTGAAACACCAGATGATCTAGGTACCAACAAATCAAGCATTCTTGCAATTCAAATGTAAGTCCCCTTGTGATTCCAGCATAATCACATCAACCAATGGAGCTTATCCACACGTAGTGACCCTACATTCATGAACCTTAAAGTCTTCTCAAGTGATCCTTAGGCTAATCTTTAGCATTTGAGAGATTTTGTTCAAGAGAGGATAAGATACTCTTGGGTATTTTATTCTGTATTCGCATATGCATAAAAAACACATCAACACCTAGCATAGCCTAATTGTTGCAAGAGAAAATGGCATTCAATCTTCTATCATGCAAATGACCTTTCCTTAAAGAATCACAAGATTTGACTAAATGCCTTCATTGAGCCATAGCACCGCCACACGCTCTCTTAAAAACCCATAGCCAAAACACCCAAACTAAACCCAAATGCCAAAGAGGTACAAACATCACGCCCATAAAGAAATAATAATCACCACCTCATGTTTAGTAGTAAACTCTCTACCACACAATAGAATTTAAGAGCTTTCGATATAAATCATATCACACAAACCAAAGGATTTAAACAAGTTCACCACCTCATCATAGATGTAGCAACTATAATACCCATCAGCATTGGATAATGGACCCAACAATCCCCAAAAGGTAATTGTTAAGGGGGTTTGAATTTAAAATATTTATGAATGTCACCTCAGGAGGAAGGGTGACCACTATACAAGGCTATACTTGGGTTTGAGTCTACCCACAATCTGCCAATTAATCTACTGCTGAATTTCATTCCAACAATAATGAGAGAAAATGACCTTCATGAACTGAATGAAAAGGTGTGTTTCTTCTAAAAATCTCCCTAGCTTCCAACTGTGACAAGCACCCTTCTTCAAAGCATTGACCACTATAAGTGAATCCCCTTCTACTTAAAAGCATTGCACCATGTTAGAAGAGACCAACACCATCCCACCAAAAACACCTTCCCATTCAGCCTCATTATGAATCTTATGACCCAAAAATAATGAATCACCTTGGAGAAAATTCCCATCCTCGATACAAAGAACAACCCCAGCCCCTGCAACTCCAGAAATTGCGTGCAAGGCACATCGAAATTCAGCTTGACAAAGCCAAGGGAAATGACTTCTATACCTCATTATCATTCCATACTTGATTGTTCTTTTTGTTCTTCCTCGACTTTAAATTATTCACACCATTGTCAAAAGGCCCTTGGTTTGTTGGGTAGATTTGAGTGGTTTTGATTGAGCCCACTAAGGATCAAATCTTGCTCAACCATTGGCTCTTAAGACTCATGCTCTTAATACAATGGATTGCAAAAATAATTTGAATTTGGTATGAAACCCTCCAAAAAAAAATTGAATTATTACCTCTTAACCCTTTAACAAGCATTTATTATTATGCACACATATGGGGGGGGGGGGTATTCATCAGTGCCATCACCAAAATCAATATCTTTGTTACCCGAGGACACATCCCCGACCCTTTTAGATGCATCCCTATTTCTTTGTTTAATTTCTACAAAATTATACTGCATTTGTTAGTTAATGAAATAGATCAATCTCAATTTAGAAGTCTACACTATTCTGGGAGGATACTTCACATTTTTATTGCATTGTGTTGGGAGAGGAAACTTGTATCTTTATTTCTCTATATGGAGCTAGTTCTTTTACAATGACTTCATTTTGAAAGATTTTAAGAATAATATTTGTATGTTTGTATATATCACTGTTTGTAAGATTTTCATAGGTATTCAATAAAGGGAAACCTCCCCTCTTAATAGACCCACAACTTAGTCCCACAATCTATCCTACCAATTTTAGAATTAACAGGTTGCATGCTAAATTTGTGCATTTAGAGCCTTACTCATCAAAACTAGATCAAGACAGTCAGTAAATTCAGCTTACCAAGCCACTATTCTCAATCTTCTACCAACTTGAATTAGTAAGAAACTTGAAGACACTCTTACAAAACATTGCAAGACAATTCAACAGACAAGAGATTCCAAAGACACAAAAACAAGACATAAGTGCAAAATGGTTTAGGGATGATCTGGAAATCCAAGAGTCAAAGGAAGCTGCTGAAAGAACACTCAACAAGTTGAGCTAGCATAACACAACAAACCCAAGGAATGCATGACAATACATTTTACTTTAGTTTGTGGCTGCCAATGCAACTCTGCCAACTGAAAAGCCAAACTGATTTATTTATTTGAAATTAATTCACCTACCTATGGAGTTCTCTTTATCATATAAAGAGTACAGGTTGTTTGTTTTGGCTTGGAAGCTTTATGAGAACCATTTTGCCAAGATTGTAAGGCTATTTTTAAATATCGCATTCATATTGACATTGAATTTTGAAAGCAATTTGAATTAAGTTTTGAGTTTGGCATTTGCTAATTTGTTTGACTTTGACTTTCATGCGAACTCTCAATTTAACACAAATGTTATAGATTAAGGTTAGATCTATAGTGTATTCTTTATCAATGTTATCATATGAATGTTTAAATTTTCCCTATTTTTTATATAGTCATCCCCTTTGCCATCCCCAAAAATGGCCCAAAAATTGGGGACCTCGAAACACATCTCCCCTTCTCCCATATATATAAGTTTACAATAGCAACTCCACTTTTACAAAGTGACATAGCAGTCCAGCATATAGAACTTTCAAGTGCAGACTTTGAGGATTTCATCTCTGCAACAAGAGGTATTTCCTAGAATATGCATTGTGGACAGAACTATACTTATTTCTTTGTCAAAACATAAACTCAGTTCTGAAAGTATATTCATAAATGCAACAGCAGTATTAAAGACAGTTAGTTCTTTGTGTTGGTTTTTGTAGCTAGGTCGGATCCTTTCTGGGGCCCGACCTACTACACAAATATCAATTGGCCTGTCGGCCTTGATATTTGTATATCTCAGCGATTATTTCCTATATTGGTCAGGCCCTATTTGGGCATAGCACTCATGTAATTGTAATAGGGCATGACCTATTTGATGCAACTTGCTTAAGGCAAGACCTAAGTTATAACGTGTGAATATCTATTTTGTATTATTGTAACTTGGTGCCAAATTATATGTGGCCAACCTTTGTGTATGATCCCATACAAAGGAAGGTGACTTGTAGTCACAAAGATATACAAGTTGTAAGGAAAATTCATCTCTGATTCTGCGAGTTCCTGGAAGATCAGCGAATTTGTTATAGAGGTCAGCGAATTAGTCTCAGACATCAGTGAACTGGTCTTGATCATCAGCGAACACTCCTAGAAGATCAGCGACCAGCATTTAGTGACCAGACATCATCATCTGAGGGCAGCGAACTTGATATAAGGCACAGTGAACCTCTATCTACTGAGCAAAGTTAGCTACATCATCTAACCTGCCCTACTGGTGATTGAAGATCAATTCAAGTTCAGAACAGAATCAGATAAGTCTGTTTGCTCTTGCCCTGGGTGGGCAAAATTGTAATTAATCATCTACCTTATTCTAATCAGATCTGAGATTCTTTGTTGCTGGGTTTTTCCTCGAGCAGGGAGGTTTTCCCAGGGTATAGTTGTGTTGTGTATTCTTACTGTGCATTTTTGTTTTCTGCTCACTAATTGTTAATCTGGTATCAGAGCCAAATTCGTACTAACTGTGATCAGATTAACGGGAAGTCTTCATCCTCAGTCAATCATTCCATTCTTCAGTAAGCATGGCATCATACATTAGAGCTGAAGATAGATTGGATGGTGCATCCAATTTCACTGCATGGAAATTCAGAATCATGATGGCATTGAATGATCTCTCTGAGTTCAGCAGCAAAGAGTCCTCCGAGCCCTCAGCTGAAGGAGAAAAGGAAGCTTGGAGAAAGAGAGACTTTCAAGCTCAAAGGATAATAGTGGATTCCGTCAAGGATCATATCGTGCCTCTCATCGCCAAGCTAAAGAAAGCAAAAGAAATGTTCAGCACCTTGGAGAAGATGTATGAGATCAACAACACCAGTCGCATCTTATCGTTGAAGCAGCAGCTTCACCACATCAAGATGGAAAAAGAAGAATGTGTAGCTGCATACTTCAAGAGGATTTCTGATCTGAAGGATCAGCTCTCTTCCGTTGGGAAAGTTGTTGAAGATAGCGAACTATCCATGTTGGCTCTCAATGGTCTTCCATCATCTTGGGAAGCATTCATTCAAGGAATCAGTGCAAGGATTGAACTTCCACAGTTTGATTGCTTGAGGACAGATTGTTTACAAGAAGAGTCACGGCTAATTGCAAGAGGACTTGTGCGTGATTATTATGATGTGGAAAAACAAGTTCTTGCTTCGCATATGGAGAAAGGTAAAGGAAGAAAGTGGGATAGAGTGATGTAGAGCTCTCCTTGTATCTTGCCAAACACTCCAAGATGTATGACACTAACCCCTCAACACAACAATAGGATCCTACCAAGGCAAGGCACTACAACATTAGTTCAACATCTCACAATCCCCAAGACTCATACTTACTCAAGTTGGGTAATTTGCTCCATCATTCACCATGAAGCCTCCAAGGGTTGTTGACCATTACCATACCTGTTTTGGGTCAAACATGACTCACATGGACCAGGTCAAACACTAGTTTTAAGGATACAACACCATATCCTATAGCACCTTCACAATTAGGCCTATTTGCTAGTAGCCCTTTGAAACGGGTAAAGGGAACTTAAGTCCAAACTTTCCCAAACATCCTGGCAAACAAATCACAAATTCAAGTACCCTTTTTGGTCTTACACAATTCCCCAAAAGGAAAGGTCAAGGTTTGAAACCGGTGAAGGTCAACTGTCCTAAAGGGCTAATTAGGCCTCCATTTGTGAAGCAACTATATCCAAATGACCAACCCTTACAAGCACAACCCCATGAGCATGTGAGAAACCATAAACCACCATGGATTCCAGGGTTACACGCCTAGAATCATCGCCATTTTACTTCTAGGGTAGCTTTGTTGTTTAAGGACTAGGTAGCCACATAGAGATGTCTACCTAGGGTCTGTTCAAACACACATCTCCCTTGCTCCTCCTACAAAATGCTTTTCAAATCTTAAAATACATTGGCCATACTTGCATTTCACCCAATCCCATGAGTCTCGGATTGATAAATTGCAAGTTATGGCCATTGGGAAGCAAAACCCTAGGTAAACCCTTGTTTTCCGGGCACCTACAGCAAAATTGGAATAACAGGAGCGAAACACACAATCTGATCCTCAAACCAAAGCCAAATCAAAGGTGACTCACTATTCTAACAAAGTCACATCATTGGGAATTGATCCCAATCCGTACAATGCCATACCCCGTACCAAAACTCCAGAATTGCAGGAAAAACTCAGAATTTCATTAGTTTGCAGTCATCAAAACTTTCCTCTGTTGCAGTCTCTCCTTGGGAATTGGATCCTCAAGGTGTATATACCTCTCCACAACTGCTCTCAACCGAAAACAAGAGGTTAGAGCCGTTGGGGGAGTTCAAACAAACAAAAATTCAAAAATTGCATAATAGTTGCTAATGACAACTTTTGACAAAGTTGTCAAAATGTCATTTCTCGCCTCCTAATGCCTTGGGTTAAGACTAACCCCTCCTAAAACACCCTAGAAGCACTAAAACTACTAGGATAACAATGTCCTACACACAATTGATCCCCTTTTGTCCATAAGTCCTAATTGGCTTACCAAGATGCCAAAATAGGAGTTTGGCTCACAAGATGGGGTCTTTTATTACAAACACAATGCGTGATTGAAACATATGTAAAACATCCTAAAGACATGTTTGATGCCTTATCCTTCCTCCTCTGAGCCTGATTTATCAACTTGAAGGGGTGCTCCTGCACCATACTCCTTGGAAGAAGAAATCTCAAGTCCACTTGAGATGAGAGCCTACAGGTCTGCACCATGGTCTTTGATCTGCTGTTTTGTCATCCAACCTGCTTCAGAATCGGGTTGTCCCTTCCAAGCCACCAAATACTCCATATAAACGTTGTTCCTTGTTCTTTTTGCAACCTTGGTGTCTAAAACCTTATGCAACTTTGGTGGTTCATGTTTGGGAATGTCATCATCTGCCATAACCTGAATTGTTTCTTCTCCTGCATCAACACTACATTTGTAAAGAGTTAAGTCACATACATTAAAGATAGGTGACAAACCAAGATCAGGTGGGAGTTGAAGTTTATAAGCATTTTGGCCACATTTTTTCAAGATTTGACAGGGTCCAATCTTTCTTTGCATAAGCTTTGTATATCTGCCTTTTGGAAGTCTTTCCTTCTTCAAGTGAACCCACACCAAGTCTCCCACATCAAACTGGACATCCCTCTTCTTCTTGTCAGCATGAGCTTTATATCTTTCTGCAGATTGTTGAAGGTGAGATTTAACTTGGTCATGGATCTCCTTTATGGCGGTAGCAAAGGTTTCCGCATCAACACTAATGACTTCTCCTTGAGGTAGTTCTCTTAACTCCAACACACCCCTTAGGTGGATGCCATATACAACCTGGAAGGGTGACTTACCAGTACTTCTATTCACTGTATCATTCTAGGAGAAATCTACCTGAGACAATATGCTATCCCATCTCTTTCCATGATGTCTAGTCAAACACCTTAGCCAATTTCCCAATGACCTGTTTACAACTTCAGTTTGGCCATCCGTTTGGGGATGGTAGGCTGAGGAGAAGGCTAAATTTGTACCAAGCTTCTTCCAAAGGGTCCTCTAGAAGTGTCCAATAAATTTCACATCCCTATTAGAGACTATGGTCAAAGGCAAACCATGTATCCGGACAATCTACTTGAAGAACAAGTCTACAACATAGGAAGCATCACAAGTGGTTTTACATGGCAAGAAATGTGCCATTTTACTAAACCTATCCACCACTACAAAAACACTATCATATCCTTTCCTTGTCCTAGGCAATCCTAAAACAAAATCCATACTTATGCTTTCCCATGGTCTTGAAGGAATGGGTAAAGGCTGGTATAGGCCTGCATTTGTGGACTTCCCCTTTGCCTTTTGGCATATCACACATGTCTCCACAAATCTCCTGACATCTGTTTGCAGTTTGGGCCAAAAGTAGTGCCTCTTCACCAAATCTAGTGTCTTGTCAAGGCCAAAGCGGCCTGCCATTGCTCCACAATGTTTCTCCCTGATTATATTTAGTCTCATAGAGCATTTGGGTATGCATAACTATGCACCCTTAAACAACAATCCATTTTGAAAAAATTCAGAGTAATCAACATGAAACCGCTCATCAAATGAAGCACATACCTTATAGATCTCTCCAAAGTCTTCATCATCCTCATACATGGCTTTCAAGGAGTCTATTCCAACACTCTCCAATTGGATCTGATTTTTAGTTAGGACTCTTTTGCTCAAAGCATCTGCCACCTTATTCTTGACCCCTTTCTTATGCTTAAGAGTGAAAGTGAAGGCTTGTAGGGTCTCCACCCACTTCATATGCCTATGATTCAACGTTTCTTGGCTATTTATAAAACTAAGGGCATGATTGTCTGTGAAGACTATGAACTCTTTTGGCAGCAAGTAGTGTCTCCACTTTTTCAAGGATTGTACTAAAGCATACATCTCTAGGTCATAGGATGAATACCTCCTCTTTGCCTCATTTAACTTCTCACTAAATAAGGCAATAGGCCTTCCTTCCTGACTGAGCACTGCCCCAATAGCCATGTGACTGGCATCACACTCCACTAGGAAGATCTTGTTGAAATCAGGTAGGGCAAGGACCGGCTGCTCTGCAACTTTTCTCTTCAATGTTTCAAAGGAGTTATCTGCCTCTTTTGTCCAACTGAACCTGCACTTTCGTCCTCCCTTTATGGTATCAAGCATAGGAGCACAAATATGGCTAAAGCCTCTTATAAACTTCCTATAGAATGTGGCTAAGCCATGGAAGCTTCTAACATCATGCATTGTTCTAGGTGTAGGCCAAGACAATATGGCACTCACCTTTTCTTGATCCATTTTCAACTCACCATATGAGATTACAAATCCCAAGTAGATGATCTCTTCCTGCATAAACAAACACTTTTCCAAATTGATCATTAATTGCTCTTCATGCAATCTCCTTAGGACCAGGTCTACATGTTTTAGGTGCTCTTCTTTGGTTTGACTGAAAATCAGAATGTCATCTAGGTAGACTATGACAAACTTTCCTATGAAAACCCTCAAAACTTCATTCATTAACCTCATAAAGGTACTTGGTGCATTAGATAAGCCAAAGGGCATGAATTTCCACTCATACAACCCCTCATTTGTTTTAAATGCAGTCTTCCACTCATCTCCCGACCTAATCCTAATCTGATGATAGCCACTCTTCAAGTCAATTTTTGTAAAATATCTAGCACCCCCCAAGCAATCTAACAAATCCTCAATCCTAGGCATTGGAAATCTATACCTGATAGTAATTTTGTTGATAGCCCTTGAGTCGGTGCAAAGCCTCCAAGTACCTTCCTTTTTGGGTGCCAAGATTGCAGGGACTGCACATGGGCTCAAACTTTTGCCAATCAGTCCGGACTCCAACAATTCTTCAATCTGTTTTGCCATCTCAACATTTTGATCAGGTGTGAGCTTGTATGCTGCTTTATTAGGCAAGGTGGATCCAAGTATAAGATCTATGCAATGGTTTATATCCCTCATGGGAGGTAGTGACCTTGGCATGCTATCAGAGATGACACCCTTGTATTTGTTTAGTAGTTGGTGCACTGCAAGGTCAACCAACCTCAATCTGTCTTCTTTCTTGTCTTCAGACCTCTCCACCTTTGTCACTGTTGGACTAGGAATAAGGGCATAAGAAACAATGCCTTCATCTGCTATGTTCTTCATGAATTGCTTTCCTCCTAACATCAACACCTTGGCCTCCTTTGGTTTGGTTTTCTCCTCACTCTCCATCAAAGGTAACAACTCAATCACTTTACCATCTTTGGTGATGGAATATGTGTTCCTAGCACCATCATGTTGTGCCTTCAAATCAAATTGCCCTTGGCTCCCAAATAGGAGATGGCAAGCATCAATCTTTGCAATGTCAAACAACAATCTATCCTTATAGGTTCCAATCTGGAATTCTACCCAACCCTGCTCTTCCACAGCAGCTTGCTGACCTTGGTGAGCCATGAGACCTTGTAGGGGCAAGGGTGAGGTAATCTCCTCAATTTTAGCTTCTCCACCATTTCTAGAGACACAAAGTTTTCAGTTGAACCGGAATCTATTAGAACCTTGCATACCTTTCCACCCGCTTTGCAAGTGGTCTTGAATAGAGACTTTCTCTGTGGGGGCTCTTTGTCAACCATCTTCATGGTAGTTACTGCTCTTTTGATCATCAAAGCTTCACCTCTTTCAGGGTAGCCATAACTATCAGGGGTATTGATACTTTGGTATGTATTTGCACTTGCCACACTTTGGCAATCAGCTTCTAGAACCAAATTACTTCTCCTTTTCCCCATGGAACTAGTAGGCTTGTCAGGACATTTGTTGGCCATGTGCCCTTCTTGATTGCAGTTATAACATCTGATTGGACCTCTACCTTGAGACCTTCCCCTAAATGGTGGTCTTCTTCCTCTGAAGTTACCCCTCTGATTGTATCCTCCATTGTTATTGGAACTACTCTCTCCTTTAGTGCCTTCTTAATTGGTTTCACCTTGGTTTCCAAAACCATTTCCCTTACCTCTGAAAAAACTTCTTCCACCCCTCTATTGTCTTCCTCTTCCTTTGTTGTCCTCCTCTTGCCTCCGTTTGTTTTTCTCTTCCACCTTGATGGCAAGTTGATGGCATTTACTAACTGTATCCGGGCAAAGGAGGTTTACTTCTTCTTGAATGTTGTACCTTAATCCATTTAGGTACTGTTGTGACGTATTCACACATCGCCCCATTGCAAATGGGGACACCTACTTTTTGCTTTCTAGGGTTTGTTTCCTAGGTCTTTTAGGGTTTTGTCTATTAGCCTTTGCATGTTGAGTGTTGCCAGAAGGATCACTAAGATAGCAGGCTCTGTTTTAGCTAAAGGTGAGTCAATGGATGCTCCGGGTTAGGGTCATCTTTGAAAGTCTTCCTTGGGACAACGTTTTGCTCTTGATGCTAATTGTGTCTTGTTTGAGTTTGAGGAGGTCAATGAAGCTTGGTGGGTGAATATCATCTTTGAAGGTCTGAGATAAGTCAAATTGGTGAGTGATGAAGTTTGGAATATCATCCTGATCCTCAAATGTCCTGAAATTTGGCTGTCTGGAATGTCATCCTGATCCTGAAATTTGACCAAGTTTGGAAAATTGAAGAATCCTCCAAAAACTAGATTTTGCATTATAACTCCGGGAACTTATACTTAAATGTTATATTCCATATGTGAATCCTGACGGAGAGGCTAAAATGTCAGATTTCACTCTTGACCCTTCCAAAGGGTCCAAAGCGAAATTTCACGTAAGGCATTGGATGGTTGAGCAAGTTTGCAAGGTTATGGAAGGAAATGGATCTAGGATGAAGTCCAAGGCAAAGTCAAGTCAGTTTGAAGATGAATTGAGCCTAGAATAGGAATTTCGCTCCTGACCCTTCCAAAGGGTCCAGAGCGAAATTCTTAGAAGAGACCTTTTTCCCTGTTGTTTGCACTAAAAGTCTTGTTCCTTGGACATGGTGGGGATAAATGACGAATCTTTGCCTTTTGAAGTGATAGAATGTGAAAGAGTGAAGGAGTTTTGACCAAGACAAGAATTTCGCTCCTGGCCCTTCCAAAGGGTCCAGAGTGAAATTCATTTTTTCTCTATTTTGCTCTTTAACTTGACCGAGCTTGGAGCTTCTAAGGAATGATTTGGGGGACTTGGATGCATATTTGCCTTGGAGAGAAGGTTTGAAGCAATAAAATGATGGAAATCAGCCTGGAAGGAGAATTTCGCTCCTGACCCTTCCAAAGGGTCCAGAGCGAAAATCCCCATAGGTTTGGTCCACCTTAGCAGAACCAGATTCAATGTATCTAATCTATCGGAGGCAACACAAACTTCGGTGTACCTACCCATGCTTCCTATTGGTCCTCACTCTTGGAGTCTAATTTTCTAATTGGCTAAGGAAGTTTGTTGTAACAAACCCTAATTAGGGTTTCTATCTTGTAATCCTAGCCATTGATTCTAAGACAATCAGAGTCGTCTGTTTGTAAAGGGTTCTCTATATAAAGCCCTGGCTCCTCATTTGTAAAAGTTAATAGTTAATAGTGAATAGTCAGAGAGTAGGAAATAGTTAGAGTAGAGTAGAAAGAGAAGGCAAAGATTGTTGCCAAGATATTGTTGCAAAAGACTTGTAAACTTCATTGAAGAAATGGTGAATTCTATGGGTCGATTCAACAATTTGCATGGTCTCTATACTTCTCAAATTTGATTTCATGTTATTAGATGAATGGAAGAAATTTGTATGATCAATGGTGAAATTTGTATATCCATACTATTAGTGGTTTGTTGATTGCAAACTTGCCTTGCGTAGTCAACTAGAATCATTCAACTTAAGCTTAACTTCAATTATCGCTTCTTCATTGATATGCATCAACTCGATGGTGTCTATGCTTGTAGAGGTGATCTTAACATCATAAAGCTTTCCTCAGAAGATCGCACTAATCTTGTGGAGATGATCCTAGGATGTCAAAGCAAGACTTAGTTAGAATTTCATCAAAGGTCATTCATTGCTCTTAAGTTCTTAGTGTTAGAAATAGATCTCGTTCCAACCCTTATCCTTTTTCCTTTTTTTAAAATCAAGGGCCGGTGAAATTCCACGTTCCAGTAATATCCAAAGCAAATTAGACGTTCAGGTCGTTGAAAGTAAGTCCCCTTGTGATTCCAGCAAAATCACATTGTACCACAAAGAGCTTATCCATAGGTAGACAGCCTACATATCAGAACCTTGGAGTTACTCCGACTGATCCTTCGGCGAGATCTTCAGCAATCGAGAAACTTTGTTCAAGAGAGGATAAGGTACCTTTAGGTATTTTACAAACACAAGATGCCAAAGTCCAAAAGTCCTAATTGGCTTACCAAGATGCCAAAATAGGAGTTTGGCTCACAAGATGGGGTCTTTTATTACAAACACACAATGCATGATTGAAACATATGTAAAACATCCTAAAGACATGTTTGATGCCTTATCCTTCCTCCTCTGAGCCTGATTTATCAACTTGAAGGGGTGCTCCTACACCATACTCCCCGGAAGAAGAAATCTCAAGTCCACTTGAGATGAGAGCCTGCAGGTCTGCCCCATAGAGACAGAGGTTCTGATTCTGCTCCTAAAGCAAAAAGGAAGAAGGATTTATCTCACATCCAGTGCTTTAATTGTAATAAGTTTGGTCATTTTGCTCGAGATTGCAAAATCGGGACTTCTCTTGTTTCCTCTACAGAAGTTGTCACAGGAACTCCTCAGAAGGAACAGAAGTCAAATGAAGACTTCCTTTTCTAAAAAGAAGAAAATGTCAGAAGGAGCTTTAGAGGAAGCCATATCCTTGGTTAAGGCAATCTTCTGGGGAAGATTGAGGTGAAAGCCCTTGGTTAAGGCAATCTTCCGGGAGAAGATATAGGTGAAAGCCCTTGGTTAAGGCAATCTTTCGAGAGAAGGTTGAAGTGAGAGCCCTCATTCCACTCTCTGTGAGTAGGCATGGTGGACCCACCCTCTGCGAGTAGGTATGGTGGGTATCATAGAAGAAATTCCATGATGAGTTTGTTCACCCTCTGGGAGTAGCTATGGTGAACGTCATGTTGTGATGACAATAAGCACTTATGTTTTCATCCATGGGAGTAGCCATGGTGGTAGTCACTATGTGACTTGGTTATTCAGAAGGAATCTTCCCTAGCTAAGAGGGAGTGTTGATTTTTGTAGCTAGGTCGGATCCCTTCTGGGGGCCGACCTACTACACAAATATCAATTGGCTTGTTGGCCTTGATATTTGTATATCTCAGCGATTATTTCCTATATTGGTCAGGTCCTATTTGGGCGTAGCACTCATGTAATTGTAATAGGGCATGACCTATTTGATGCAACTTGCTTAAGGCAAGACCTAAGTTATAATGTGTGAATATCTATTTTGTATTATTGTAACTTGGGGCAAAATTATATGTGGCCAATCTTTGTGTATGATCCCATATAAAGGAAGGTGACTTGTAGTCACAAAGATATACAAGTTGTAAGGAAAATTCATCTCTGATTCTGCGAGTTCCTGGAAGATCAGCGAATTTGTTATAGAGGTCAGCGAATTAGTCTCGGACATCAGTGAACTGGTCTTGATCATCAGCGAACACTCCAAGAAGAACAGCGACCAGCATTTAGTGACCAGACATCATCATCTGAGGGCAGCGAACTTGATATAAGGCACAGCAGACCTCATATCTACTGAGCAAAGTTAGCTACATCATTTAACTTGCCCTAGAACCTGCCCTACTGGTGATTGAAGATCAATTCAAGTTCAGAACAGAATCAGATAAGTCTGTTTGCTCTTGCCCTGGATGGGCAAAATTGTAATTAATCATCTACCTTATTCTAATCAGATCTGAGATTCTTTGTTGCTGGGTTTTTCCTCCAAGAGGGAGGTTTTCCCAGGGTATAGTTGTGTTGTGTATTCTTACTGTGCATTTTTGTTTTCTGCTCACTAATTGTTAATCTGACCATTAAAACTAACACTTTGATATTGCAATCAATGATCTTAAATTTCAATGGGTGAATGCCTGAATAGTAGCACATTACTGAACAATATTAGCAACATGTCATTGAAAAATATAGTTTGTAATATCTAGTAATGCTTTGAACAACCATTGTGAAATACATTCAAGTTTTCCCTACACAAACTGTTTGACAGAATGCCAACAACTTATAAATCAGAAAAAAAATGCAAGTTTGGAACAATATCTCCAGGTTGGGTTGTACCACAATTTTAGCTCTTTCTCTTTTCTTTATATAAGTAAATCTCATAGCATTTCCAAAGACTGCTCTAGTCTTCCTTCCTGAAGACATTTTCTTACACATACAGCCCACAAAATTCACACACTTGACTCACTATAACAATGACCCAGATGCTCTCACACTCAATCGCAACTTTTTTTCTCAAAAACCTACACTTAACCTCTGCCCAACATTTACACTAGAAGATGTGCACTCTCAAAATTCCATCTGCTCATTTCCTACACAGTGGAAAACATTCCTACACCTTCTATCCAACACTATCTTTGTTGGAAGACAACCACCATGTCCTTACATATGACACATATGCTCTAACACCATTTCCTCACTCACATAGCCCTCTGTAGTTATTATAAGCACCCAAAATTGTATGGGTCAATATAATAAGTCCAATGATGATTTGGCGGTCTAGCTAACGACCTGTGTGGTATGCTTATTTTTCCTCATCACTTTTTCTGTCTTGATGGAAGTCCTCTTAATGTCTTCAGAACCTCTTCCCATGTGTTTTCCATCCTTGCAAGTCAGCTTGTGTGTCATCTCCCTCTTCTGAAATTGACTTTAGTGCCTTCAACTGCAAGGTCACAAATGTTATCCTATTGGGTCACCTGAGCAACTTACCTTGGTAAAACAAGGGACCCACCTTACAAGAGAGGCAACCCTGTCATCTTTGGTTGGTAATTGATTAATTTAGTTATGGCAGTTTCTCTTACAGTTTTGCCTCTGATTGACAGTCCTTTTGAGTCTTGATGGCATCATCTACCCCTACTGACTGATGATCCTCTCCTCCTAACTGATTGTCATTTCCCCTCTTAATGTGAGTTCACTCTCCTATATAAATATCCCTCCTCCATCAATTACAAAGACAATACAGAATAGAGATATATTGCGAAGAAGATATGCATGCATTCTTGCACCTGTGAAGTAGAGTAGAAAGTATTAGGCTGCCTACACATCACTTCGCTATAAGTTCTAAATTCATTCCCCTAAGAACAGGACTACTTTTAGAAGTATAAGCCTATCAGTCTTTTTGCAAATCCAGTTCCCAAATCTTCCATAATAAAGCTCTGCCCTTCCTGTGCAACACCACAAAGCTTTAAAGCTTTATTCCCTGCCAAGCAATTTCCAATCTTAGATCTTCCCTTTCCATCAATAGAAGTTCCTCAATGCTGGAAGAAGAGTGGAAACAACAAATCAAGTTGAATCCTCTGAGAACACAGTGCATAACAGCTCCAAAGAAAATTCACAAAAGTTTCAGATAAATTTACATGTTTAAAGTTTCATTTAAGCTTTTTATTTTACACAATAGCTTAGAAGTAGTAATTGGATAATCAAAAAATGCCTAGAAACAATAACATTTTGTTATTGCTTCCTAGTTAGATTAGAATTTATAATTGCTTCTTCAGTTCTTAGATTAGAATTTAAGGATGTGTGACTCCTACTTTAGGTTCTACTAGACAAAGGGGGGTGCCCCCTGATGTATTCTCTTATGATGCCTAAAACAAATGTCAAAGTAGCCTTGAAACAAACCATACCCAATGCATAAGAAACTCCTATTTGACTGTCACTAAGCACCTATATGCCGGTTCATCTATAAACAAAACTTTTACATTCTATAAGCAGATCTGCTAACCATGTAGAGACTAAAATGCCTTCTTAAACCCTTAAGATTGTTTTGTGCAATATTTCACTTCATACATGGGCGCAGCAGTAAAAGCAAAGCATATCTCATTGTGAATAATATTTGTGGAACATGAACATCTTGTGGCATCAAGGCAATAAAATCATGCATTGTCGTTGATAAACTAACTCCAGTAATGTTACTAGTAGTTGTTTTGTTGTTCTTATAAATGTGGTGGGATGACAACAGGTTGAAACAAATTTCTAGATGGGTGTCTTTATCCTATATGGGCAGAAAAGTCAAGATTTCAAAACTCAAGGAACACTACCAAGATAAACCATGAAATGACACCTAATAGAGATGGCAATGAGGATTGTATTTAAAAACTGTATAATTAAGCTAGGCTCTACACATACAGATTGCAAGAAAACCAAAAGAGCATAACAATCGATTAATATGCTCATACACTTCTATGTAACTTTAATAGGATGCCTCAAAAAAATGTTTGCAAGGACTTTTACATCCTTCTCATTGACCAACCAGTTAAAGAAAACAATCAAATAGGCAAAATCAATAAATAAGATTGAACTGATCATCAAAAACATACAAACTGTTCATGGAGACATTCAGGCGGTTACAAACTGCATGTTATACTCATTCCTCAATGGAATACAATGGCAATGAAACACTCAAATAATAAAAAACCGACATATACAATCAATTAAAAATGCTCAACCTATTACAGGGCATACGAGACTAACATATGCACTTTCTTTTCTCTTCTTTATTCTGCAACCATGCCAACAACCAACCATATTCCCTCTATGAGTAGCAAACATATAGCAGTCAACTAACTCAAATCTGGAAGGTAGATTTAATTCTTTGTCAAATCATGGCCAACACCTCAAGGGGAAAGACTTCCTTTCAGGATCACATGAGATCCAAGAACATGAGAACCAGGACATCCAACGGCATGTAAAAACCATGAAACAGCATAAGAAACCACAATGGGTTCACCCACCAATTAGATCCAGCATTAAACTCATTCTTAGGTCAAGGAAGAACGCTTTGATAACAAGAAGGTCCACCATGACCTACACAAGGCTTGAGAAGAAACTTTAAATCATATCCTACCATAGCATATCTACACAATAGTCACTGGGGGAACAGATATGAGCCAATAAATGGTGAAGTGACCCCCAACCACTAGTAGATTCGACCATAGGAGCTACACATTCAAAAATTATCCACGAACCATGGTATAAGGTCACAGTAGGAGAGAAATGAACAATGTCTCATTGTCTTGCAGGTCGGAAATACTTCCAAACTTCATTTGAATATAAGCCATCCACTTGGAAGCAAGGCAAATCAGATGGCCAACAACATGTGAAGAATAACTTGCATCCAAATAAGGATAAAGAAATGTAAAGGCCATGGACAGATGAAAACATAAGTCACCATGAAAGCCATCACACAACACGCCGCTAATAGGAACTCACCACAAGAGCACACATGATAAGGATAACACCTATAGTTAGAAGACAAGAGATTAGGCACCATACCAACCATCATGCTTCTATGAGAACCACCAATCAAAGGATGACTACTACAAGGAAAGAAAATACTGCAAATGCAAAGGAGTACTCATGCAGTCATGACACTTCCACCACGGGAGAGGCACATCACCATAAGAAGATTTGTGATAATTGCAGCAACCGCAAAGAGAGACAATTGCCAAGAAGGATAAACTTCACCACAACCTGGCAAACACATCATCTGACATCATGTTGGTGTAGCATGGAATCAAGCAAACAAGAATGTGGCACATTCACATGATCTGAATACAACCATCACAATTCCACATACAGATTGGGCAGGTCTAACTGCCAAATTTGTGACAAATATGTTAGGAAAATTAATGTTTATATTATATTTTAGGTGTTAATGTAGAAGGGTGATTACTATTGTAATAGTGATGTTGTTAATAAACAACTCACTAATATATGTTTGGATGGTTAGTCATATATATTGTTGGAATAACAATATATCACAATAGTTAGTGGTTACGTGAATGGTATTCCGGGATATTTGTTATAACACCTCCCTATTAAATAGGAGGTTGTTTGGCTATGTAAGTGGCTATATATTAGCCATGTATTGAGTGTTAAAAAATAATGAGGAAGACGGTATTGATTTGTTTTTAATTATTCCATCTCCACCCATATGTCTAATATGGTATCAGAGCCAACACCATAATAGGGATAATAGAAAAATAAAATTGCCCAAGCTGAGTTATTTTCCATTATCATGAGCAAATTCTTCAAGTTCCCTCATGGGGAATTGGATCGGTGGTAGCATTCCTCCTTATTTTTGTCTGGCGTCTTTCATTTACCATATCGAAGGTTTCATTGGCAAGACGTTTTATTTGTAACCAGGGATCTCCCTATGCACTGGTCGTGTTTTATTTGGATTATGGTTTGCATTGATCACTGTGTAGAGAGCCCATTTTTGATGCGGGATAAGTCATCACTGTCGCTGCGTGGAGATATCTAAATTCCAATGCCCACCTCGAAGTGACACGAGTTGCAAGAATCTAGAGTGGAAATATTTGGAGCGTGAAGCTTGCTTTATTGGTGACCGGCGGTTTCTATCATTATAGGAGCTGAGATTTTGACCCGTATTTTGCAGCAATTTAAGGGGGTATTATTGTGAAGATTATTTCATCAATTCCTTACCGTGTGCTCTCCTATTGTGGATCATTGCAGATAGATTGGGCATCAATTGTTTTGTGCAAGCCTATTTATTGTTGGTTGACAGTGCTATGATCAAAAGGACCTGATTCCTCAAGCAGATCTCTATGGATCGTGGACTTATATTTCAGGATTTTTGGTGATTATAATTGAGTCACTCAGAAAAAAGGTTTGACATTGCTGGAAATTCTGAGTTGAAGATCGCCATCTTTTTTGGTTGTTTGCATGAGTGGTCTGTGTTAGTTTTAGAAATTTGTTGTGTTTATCTATTCTGGGCAGTTTGGATGAAATTTGAATGCCTTGAGAGAGCTGAGAAGTCTATCGCTACATCCAGTGAGAGCATTTTCTCTATGATCTACTATTAATATTAACTTGGAGATTGGGAATCAGACTAACTTTCCTTTTTTTAGCAGTTTGAACATTGTTTTGACACCAAACTATGCATTAAGAAAGCTCTGGACACACGTTCCTGCCTTTTGAGTGATTAGGCACACAAATCTTATTCATCCATCACATGCACAAGGGAGCTACAGCAGAGGTAGAAGAGTCTTTGATGTATCACTGCACTTGAAAACTTTTTGACACTCAAATTTGGGCCTCATTGTCTTTTGTTATTGTTGCTATCCCAAGAGTTTTCTAATCAGACCTACTAGTTGATGAATGCTTCTGAAAAAGAACTGGAGGTATCATAAACATGTGATTTTAGATTTGCAGCTCCTGAGTCAGTCATTTAGAATAGTTTTAACTTTTAAGAATTTATAATTGTAGATTAATACTAGTTTGAAGTTTTGTTTAGTTTTATAGTGATAGGTTGGATTATACCTTATTGTCAGTTTAGTGACATCAAATATATGTTTCTCAAAATTCAAAATGTGTTGAAGAATAATAGAAATAAAATTTCTCAGAGTTGTAATTGGAGTGCATGATCGGTGGTACCCGACACTCCTTGTGAGAAGTAGACATCAAGGGGGAGCGATAAATTCTTTCCTCATGACTAATGAAATGAGCTTCAAGAGTCAAATTTGTTAAGTATGTAGCAAACTTATTGGAGGATGGAGGCACAGAAGGCTGGAGGAATTTTGGCGACCTCTCGTCAGTCACCAACGATGGGGCCGCTAATCAGCTTCGGTGGCACTTTATTTTCTAGTATGCAACATGATATGTTTTGTTTTTTAGTGTTCTTGCTTGTGTGAATAAGTGGAATTTCACATTGTGGGGGCGAATAATAACTAATGTTCCATTCCCATTTGTGATATGCATGGTGATTTCTATGTAACTTCCCTGATGTGCAAGCATAGTGGCAAACAAAAGCACCAGAGTAAGTCAGTTCATGGATCTTGAAAGGGTTTGTGGGAGGATCTAGAAAACCACACGAGGTGAACAGACGAGTGGAAGTTCCTGTTCATGTCAAGGTTTGTGGTAAGCCTGTTTGAAACCATGGGAGGAGAGAGCCTTTCTTTTGGATCAAGGTCACGAGTCACATAGTTGGACATGCCACAAGGATGAGCATACTGCAGAAGAGTGTGTGAATGTTTTTCTACCATGTAAACATTAAGGGGGGGAATGTTAGGAAAATTAATGTTTATATTATATTTCAGGTGTTAATGTAGAAGGGTAATTACTATTGTAATAGTGATGTTGTTAATAAACAACTCACTAATATATGTTTGGATGGTTAGTTGTATATATTGTTGGAATAACAATATATCACAATAGTTAGTGGTTAATGTGTTATACCTGTGAATGGTATTCCGGGAAATTTGTTATAACACCTCCCTATTAAATAGGAGGTTGTTTGGCTATGTAAGTGGCTATATATTAGCCATGTATTGAGTGTTGAAAAATAATGAGGAAGACGGTATTGATTTGTTTTTAATTATTCCATCTCTACCCATATGTCTAATAAAATAATCAAGACAGCCAAAGGAATGCCACTGCAATTCTTAGACAGGCTCAGGGTAACAAAGCTGACCACCATGGGCTCAAGTAAGCTACTTCACAAAGAAGGCTTTACCGCAGCAAAGATAATGGAGATGAGTAAATGGAGTATAAAACTTGTGCGGTAGAAATAATCAACATGAAGAACATATGCAGTGCCAATTGTAGGAAGGAACAAATGACAAGGAAATATAACAAGGCACTAGGGAGGTGCCACAACACAAGGTAAGACATTGCATAGCAATGGAATGGGGGCAGGGGCAGCAGAAGTTAGAACAACTCATCAAACATCACCATAATTGAAGGATAACAGGAGCAAAGGACTTGCATTGAACTAACACAACAAATATGACTAGTAAGATATGTTTAAGTGACTCAAATGATACTACAGCAAATATAAGCACCAGACTTAATCAAGAATTTGAGCACAGGCCAACAGGTTGATTACATATGAACCACGCATGTTATAACTGATAAATAGCAGGCTATATGTATAATGAATGTTAATTGCAATGTGCAAGCACTGTGGTCAATAGATTAGAACTTGTACATGAGAGAGGCTTTAAACTTTTTTTAAAACAGTTCTGATTCAGACTTTCTTAGTTTCAAGGAAAGGTTAAGTTTGTAGTTTCTTTGATCCAAATTATCCTTCAAGAATCAATATTAATGTTTTCCCATTTTCCATGCCATTTGTTTTCAGGAGCATAGCATAGTTTAGATTGCAAATAGTCTACCCATAACATGTATAAGACAAACAACAAGTATTATATTTGTGTCCTGCACAAAAACCCAAACCATATATATATTGTATTATCCTAATAAACCTTATGCCACAAATAGTTGAATCATTTATCAAGCTTGCATATAAGATAATTATTATATAAAAGTATAACAAAATGATGTATTTATCCTAAAAACTAGAAGAAGCACACAGATTACCTGCTATCACTGATACAAAGAATAAATAACTACAAGAATTATATAACAAGGGAACTGAACATGTGCATCTACTGAAAAAAATATTTTGCAATAATAATAATTTCAAAAGCCTCTGGGTAATGAGATAAAAACACAGAACTAAAATTTTGAGGAATGGATATTAACCTCACAACTAAATAGTAAAATTTTGACAACTCATTCAAACAGACACGCTAACCTAGGAAAGATTAGACTGAAACTACCTTCTTCACTGAAAACTTTCCTTGGATATGGGATGGCCAGAGAGAAGGCACTGTTTCCATCTGTCCTATTCTCCTTGATATAATGTTTCACTCTTGTCAAAGTTTCTGTAGCTGCAAATTTTGCTTGAAGACTTGAACCATTTAGCAAACGAATTTGTAAATGAATGGAACTCAAATCTCTGATTGGTAATTTCGTTGCAGACTGATCATCCATAACAGGACTGCCTTCTTGAATGTCGGTTTCTATCTCAGGAAGTATTTCTAAAGTTGATCCACCAAGGTCTGAACTCATGGCATTTATTGTTTGTTCTTCACATGATTGATCATAAGATTCAATCTTTTTGCCGTCATTGTCATTACTACATCTAGACTTATCCTTATCTCCAGTCTGGGAATTGATATTCCCTATAACGTATGCTTGCACATCTACAGATTTTTCAGCTTCCACCTCTTTGTGCATAGGATCAGGTGATGAATTTTCAGATGTTTCATTGCTTAAAGAGGAAGACAGAGCAGAGCTCCCAGTACTACAACACTCAGAAACAAATGTGTCCGTGGGTCTGCTAAGCATATCTGGCACAGGAATAGTACTAGCAGATGCTACATTCTGCCAACCACCAAGAATTATTCTCATAAAACATCAAAGATAAGCATAAGGAGAAATTAAAATATATGAGAAGCATATTGACAAGCTGCACTTGCTACCACAACATACCTCCTGCTCATCAGCTCTAGAGGCAACCACAATCTGTTCAGTTTCTTCAGTTCTAGATGATTGATTGAGAGGTATAGATCCCAAAGAAGGTGATGGATCAGTACTACCTGTAATCTCTTCATGCACTGGTGGGGCTGTATTTAAAGAAGGAATACTGCTTACAGGTTCCTGTCTGCTTGATGCAATTGCTGCAGCAATCATGTTGGCAACAGCCGCTTCCTGTCCATCACCACAAAATGGAACAGGGTGAGGTGGCTTGGTTATAGAAAAAGCAAACAAATAACACAAAATTTTATCTCAAAAAAGCATTAAGGGATTCAGTAAAAATGAAAAGTTGCTCAGCACAAAGAAAACCTTGGATAAACTAACATAACATCTCAGCATGCACCTGAAAATGAAGATCGTTTCTTGCTTTCTCAATGCTCATAATGAGGTCTTTTGCTGAAATATAACCTTCTGTATAATATAATAAAATGTAAAACACATTACTGAAATAATTAAGAAAGACTAACAATAGTGTGCCCAAATTCCCTATATTATTAAAAATATTTTGTCCAAAAGGAAGGAGATCAGTATTAATTCCAACGGATACACAACAAACTACCAATGTATACACTGTAAGTCTGCGCAGTTACCATGATACCAGAGGCGCAATCCATTGTATCCAACAGCTGACATTGCTGGGACATATGTATGTGGATCTTTAAGGTCATGTTAAGGATAGCATAATCATAAAGTTCATTTATAATTAAATTGAAATATAGAAAAATATAGAAAGTCAATGCTAAAAATTAAAAAAACACAAAAAACAATATTTGATGCGAGAGACAGTAAGCCTACATGTAAAATCATTATCACATTTGCAGTATAGAATATCCTGAAATAGAAATTTGTTCATGTCCTCTGAAAGTTTGCACCTTCTGTTGATTCAATTGCTAGATAGAAAAAAATACAGGTAAGGTTGCCTTACTTCACTAAATAGATGGAATGCAAGGGTTCAACACACTCCAGTCAAACATGTGCTTTGATGCTTCCTTATTGAGCTTGCAACTACATGAGTTTTATATTTGCTTTTTTTCTAGAGAAAAAATGTGTGAAGATTATTACTAGAAAGATTTATTCCATTCACTTACCTACAAGTAAATAGATACAAAAAAAGTATTAAAACCTTAAGTTCAAAAACTCTGCAAGCACCTAGCATACTTGCAAACTGTTAGCCTCCAGTGAATAACCGCCTAACATGGTCCTATTTTCTCACAAATAACTGTAAATCCTCACTGTAACATTGTCTACCATGCTGATTTCAGCTTTTGTGCCCTTAACTTCTTGACCTTCAGTACATTGTCTTTCACTTGATTTATGTTAGTTTCAAGTTATCTTTGACCGATTTGACAAATTTAATCACCAGATTTGAAATGTATGTAACTCTGGTTTTTTATTTAGTTCTTCCACTCTTTTCAGTTATGTTCTAACACTTCTAGGGTTTCAATCTTTCATTTTGTCCCTTTTTCTTTAATTTTCTTCTTTCAGAGCTGGGATTTTATGAAGTTGAAGATTGATATATTTTTTTCTTTTAGCTAGGGTTTCCCACTTTGTAGATCCATCCATAAGTAGCCATAGTAGTGGCAGGTCCAAAAACCCCACTTGAAAACATGGGAAATTGGGTTCAAATGCAAGAATTGTAGTATGAAATTATTGTGAGTTGGGGATCAAAGAAAGCATTAATCACCTCAAATATCACACTACACAAATCTCTGGCCAATATGTGCCAGTATAATTCAATGAAACCTGAGGTTATACGTAAGATAGGAGCTTACCTTGCTGTCAAGGAGAAAAAAGGAGAGGACGCCTGAGGTAATTGCAACTGCGATGAAATCTCCTCCAAAATAATAATAGGTTCTTGTCTTGGCACAAGGATTTAATGCTCACCCACTCCACAAACTATAGTTGGTCGCATTGACAAGTGATCTTTGTTTTTCATAGTACCCCTAATGTGCAACCTTTGCTTGAAGGTAATGCATCTAACCAGAAGCATCATGAGGCAAGGATGGCAAACAAAATATTTTTGATATTATAGCAAAATACCATTCCATGTAGTGAGGAGCTCACATAAATTAATAGTAAAAATAAAAAAGTGAATTTAGCACAAAATTGGTTGTAGCATTTTGTCTCAAGTGTATAGTTGGCACAAACCACATATCATGAACTATAGTTTCTTGTCTTGGCACAAGGATTTGATGCTCACCCACTCCACAAATTATAGTTGGTTACATTGACAAGTGTTTTTTGTTTTTCATAGTACACCTAATGTGCAACCTTTGCTTGAAGGTACTGCATCTAACCAAAAGAAGCATCATGAGGCGAGGATGGCAAACATAATGTTTTGATATTATAGCAACATACCATTCCATATAGTGAGGAGCTCACGTCAATTAATAGTAAAAATTCAAAAGTGAATTTAGCACAAAATCAGTTGTAGCATTTTGTCTAAGTGTATAGTTGGTACAGACCACATATCATGAACTTCCTGGGGGCTTCAAGTGGACAGGTGACATCTATGAAGTCAATTAATGCCTCCCATTAAGTGAAAAATGTTTCTTTGTGCAATAAGTTGAAGGAGGTGGTCATGGTAGTGGGTGTCAAGAATGTCATCCAAGCTATGACTGACAATGCAAAATCATTGATAGCAATCAAAGAAACTTCTTGAGGAGAGGCACCCTACTTTTTTGGGGATCCTTTGTTGCCCATTGCATTGATCTTCTATTTTATTACACAAGCAAACTTTGAGGGCTGAAAACCATGGTTGAAAATGCAAGAAATGTCACCAAATATAACTACAATCCCTTTGGATGCTAAACATCATTCACCACCAGTTTTATTAACTTAATTGTAGCCTCTTTAATGTGTATAAAGCATATACTTGTGAGCACTAGGTGTTAGGACTCTCCATATTCAAAGAAGGCCGAAGGGAATAGAGTTGTTAAGACTATTTTTATGAAATGCTTGCAAGAGCATGGATGAGATCCTCAAGGTAACTCAAAATTTACAAACTTGAAAATTAGTCAACTCAAATAGTCTGTAAGTTTGTAAAACATATAAATTTTTCTATTACTTCTTATTTGTTTTTTTTGATTAAGGGTAAAGGTCGGGTTTTGAAAGGGGCCTAAACCCCTTTACATCGAAAAGAAATAAAATTAACAAGCACATCAAAGATAACATCTAGCAAACAACTAGGTAAGAGAAACAACAAAACTGAAATTAGTTGAAAGAAAACAGGGAACCAGCAGCCCTCTAAACCAAAACCAAAGAACAAAGAACCTATTGAGAGGATAGTGGGTAATTAAGAACAACTTCCTCCCACTCCTCTCTTAGAAACTATAGGTGCTCTGAAACATAATCCTCTTCCATCTCATCAATCATAATTACATTGTCCTTCTAGCTATGGGTTCTCTTACTAGGACCAACATGAATTAAAATTTTATGTTTTGTCATTCAGATTTTTTGTTTACTTTTATTTGTTGCTACTGTGCAATTTTTATTAGTAATATTTTTAAAAATTCACATGATTATGGTCTTTTGATGGAACCTTTGGGCTAGGTTCTATACCTGATGGATAGGGAACAAAACCCAATGGGTAATCTATATAGGAACATATTCCACTACATTTCTAGAAGAGAGAACACGTGAAGCAGTGAGACACATTTCAAGGACAGCAATCTTGGAGGTCATATATGTCTGAAATTTTTTAAAAGTTTCGACATTCATATAATGTATCAAATTCAAGATTCAATGTTAAATGTTCATTGATTCAAGTACATGAGAGAAAAAAAAAATTGTTTTATTGCAACAAAAGACCAAAAGGATACAAAATGAAAAAATCGCCAACAATAGGCACAGGAGTAAGATTATAGATATAAACATATAAAACTACATCTCATCTGAGCTATTCAACCTTTCATTTGTACTTTAATTTTTAAGTTAGAATATTTTAAAAATATATTTTTTTTAAAATACTAGACATCATGGGAACATTTGGCTGTCCCCAAGACCATTGCAAGATATCAAAGATGTCCCCAATCATCCCATGGATGGCTAGATGTCCCCAAAACATAGGCAACACTTGGGCTGCGTCTCAGGGATTCATGGGAAAAGGGTAGCTTGCATCCCCATGTACCCTTGTATGAGGCCATGTACAAGTACAAGGAGGTTATTCAACATTACTATGGAAGAAACAAATGAAAATATGAACCCATTTGGTGTATAATTTATGTTCCATGGGGACAAATCCCTGGCATTCTTAGACTCATACCCGCCATACCTAGAATGTTCCAAGGACCCAAAGATGCCTCGAAAACGTCCCTTGCCATCCCTTACAAAAAAAACTGATCTGGTGTCCCAAAAATACTAACAATGCATGAGGATACTCAACTACATATGGGGATGACCAGTCATCCTAAGGACAATCAAGGGATGTCAAATGTCCCAAGGGGGGTTGGGGTCATCAATAGCATTCCCCAACTGTCCCAAGGATAGTTGATCTTCCCCATACAAAAAGCCACTCATTTTTTTAATATTTCAATGCCTTGCCAACCACAAGTATAATTTAGTGTAAGTTAGAATTTTTAAATGTATGAAATCTTCCACCAAAATTCAAACATTTTGGATTGTAAGGTTTCATTCACATTGAAATACTCACCAAGTTTTAAATGAAATGATCCACCCTTGAAAAGAAGTGACAGTTCTCAAATATCTAGAGTGCAATCTAATAAATATTCTCTCCGTGTTTAGTTTTCTGACTACCACCACCACATTTCCCTTGAAAGAAGACATGACTAAGACTTTTTCCACTCGGCAATTGCTATTCCTAAGCATAATAGAATCTGTCACGATTCCATTCAAGGAGGTTGGTTTTAGGCCAATCTTTTTATGGTTCTCTATTAAACTTGATCACCAAATGGATGTCAATGCTTGTTTAAATCCATATATATTGGACCATATTGCCAAAATGTTTGTTCCCCATTTTAACATGTTGGGGCTTATCTTTATAAAATTATATGGCTGTGAAAAAAATGATTTTAAATTCTTAAAGATGGTTGTACTGAAATCACGTCCTAGAATCAGAAATCTTTCAATATATGGAAACCTAATGGTTCTGGTTTGATCTGAATTTCTGAAAATAGAGATCTGAACTTATAAAAGATAAAAATTGAATTTTGAGTGAAAATTTGTTCTGGCAAAAATCCTGGAACAACTTAAGAAACTTGATATTGATGAGCTAGGAAATTCCAAGATATGTTACATAACTAGAGTCAAGCTGTTATCAACCAAAAAGTATCACTTTTGAAAAAATTAAATTAAAGTAAGACTCTTGAAAAAAATTAAATTCATGACTGTTGAAAGTAAAACTGAAAACTGTTACTGCTGAATCTTTTTGAACTGAACTCTCGTATGAACTCTCAATTCAACTCTAATGTTATGTATTAAATATCTGTAATGTATATAAAGAATGACTTAACAATGTTATCAAATGAATGATTGAAAATTAACTATATTTTAAAAGAATTCTCACTTTTTCAATGAACATCCCCTTTATTGTCCCCTTAGAAACTTGGTGGAACATTGTGTAAATTGTTCTGAAGTGGAACAAACAGAAAGATCAACACATACATGCAGCAACCTGTTACTTGAATCCCAATGTTTTCTTCTTCAATTCCTTTAAAACATGTGAGGGAATTATGGATGGCCTCAACAAATGCATAAGGAGGAAAATGCCTAATATAACCTTTGGAGATACAATTCAACAGAGAACAACCTAGCAACCAAGTGTTTAGAATAAAATGACTCCTTCAAAAGTTAAATAATAATCTCATAAATAATAGAATTGTTTAATAAGTTCAATTTGAGTTTACTTAACAATTTTTAAATGTTCTCGATGCAGATTTGTGGTGGGAAAATTGTGGTGCAAAAGCACCAAATCATCAAAGCCTTGCCATCCACATTTTATGCCAAAGCTGAATCACTTAAGGGTGTGAAGGCAATTGACGCATGTTTGAGGCCATTCACACAAAAGAAGTACAACCAAATAACGTAAAAACACCTCATTGACCTTGTTTTTGTTTAATACAACCTTGATCTTTGCATCGAAACGATAAAAGCGATAGAGACTCACGATGTGACTGAAATTGATGACATCTGCCATATTCAAATTGTATTGCTGAGGATGTGGAGCCCATGTTCGGCATGGAGGTAATAGCTGATTTTGAGAGGGAAGTAGTGGAAGCTAAAAGCACAGGCACAAACAAAAGCAGAAGCCTCAAGAGAAGCTGCATTGGATAATGATATGCAGAGGATGATCTTGTTCTTGAGAAGAGTCTTTACCATCCAGCTCCAGCATGCAACCAATAAGGAACTTTAGGTGAAAGAGAAATTGTAAAATATTTTATGAATTTGGAATTTTCTACAAGGATGATCAATCATCACTATCATATATGATACTACAATATGCACTGTACTCATTTTTTATTAAAAACTATCAGAAAAACAATCTAGGAGTCCTCCAAATTCAGTATCTAATATGTTATTATGTTTATTTTATGAATTTATGTATATTTTAATATGCCAAGATTTTGGAAAGTGCAAAGTCTGATTCAAAAGTTTGCACTGCCAAGCGTTTGAGAAGTTTGAGTTTTTGAACTATGTTAAATACAGTGGTTCGGAGTTGAATCTGACAGCAATTTCTAGAAGAGAAGCGAGGGGAAGGATCATGCAAATTGCCAAATTGTTTATTTTTGGCTGGGTATTTTCAAGTTCAACAATTCCAAAAAACAAAAAATTATATGCCTGTGTAAAGTACTCTGAATTCAACACCCTTAACTATGGTTTTGAATCTAGATATTATCTAAAACAGGCTAAACCATAGTAAACTGTTATGCAGGTAAACTGTTATGCAGGTCAAATGACGTAACTACTGTTAAAGGATGGAACATCGGTCCACAAGAGAAATGTCATCACAGAAAGGTAGTTATAAATACTCCACAGTTTCCTCTTACAATTTCTTTACTGGTTGCATCTTCCTTATCCCTGGTTCACCTGCAAACTTTGTATGCTAAATTTTGCACTGAGTTAATGCTGATTGAGATCAATCTGCATTCACTACAAGTTGGAATCTTTCTCCAATTCAATGCCATCTATGACTAGTTTTGCTTTCATCCAAGGGTATAAGGCTCTTATACAGTATAAAACCAATTTTCCACCATTGACTGCATAAATTGCCTATATTTGGCACATAGCATATCCAAAATATAGATTACAAGATGGCAGCATACTATTGAAGTAGTGCTGGTAAGTAGTTGATAAGTAGTCAATAACAAATTTATGAATTGGAAAAGTGCAAATGCAGTTTATTACGACATATAAATATCATGGCAGTTGCATGCCAGTCTTGTTCTTTCTCCAGTATTATTATTGCCATAATTTGCTTGCTTTTGTGGTAATTTAAAAAAGAGTTATAAACTTGTGATATTTGGATTCCAGTCTCATTCTTTTTCTAATAATAACACAGTAACGAGTTCTACCTTTTTCTATGGAATGCATTGTAGAAAATTGGAGATGACAAATGACTAAATGTTGCTTAGAGGTATAACAAAGCCCTAGGCGCCTAGTCTTAGAGCAAAAACCAATGGATTTGTAAGGAGTCAACTTAAAAGCAGTGAGGATGGTGTATCGTGTTTAATGATATACCATGTATTTATGTAATGTTGTTACATGCCAGGGACACTGTGGCATAAGAAAGAAAATGGAATCCTGCTGGCCATGTGATCAACCTTAACTAATGCCCTGTCTCTCCTTAGGCAACAACTGCCTTTATAACCATTGCTTTTAAATACTTTCTTTGTATGGCTCAAGGGTAAAAGAGAACTGTTTTTATCTCTTCTCGCTTAATGCCATGCAGTGGTCCTCCATACAGTTTAATGTCATCCCTCCATTTTGCCTACAAACATCTTTGCTTGAAATAAGAAACCCAATGATTAATATAGAATGTACATGTTTCATATCGAGGGTGTTTAGGACAGGAAAGTTCAAGTTAAAGGTTTGGAGGTAAGAGTTAGAACCACAAGGTGTGGAGTATGCCTTGGCCTGCTGCCCTTAAATGGGAGACCTTGGACTGCAAAGTTGAAACAGTGTGCACCCTTGTTGAGAACAGAGGGGATGGAAAGTGTGCCACTGGGTTGTAATATTTCAGTGGATTTTCACTTTACTTGTTGCTTCAGCTATATAGAACATCAACAATCACAGAAAAGACATTCCTACAACAATTTCTTGTCAGACATCCTTTTATTTGCCTGCTTGTCCTTTCCATCTCAGACGTTTAAGTGTTACAAGATTAAATTCATCCTATCCCATGTTAGTTCATTCTAAAGACAATTTCCTAATAAAACATTTTTTATGAACCCAATGTAAAACATATTCCTGAGGCAGTGCACTTCTTTCTTTGACAGTCTCTTTTCTAATGTCCCATGAGCCACCACTTCTCATCCAACCATGGATGGACAAGGAATCATCTTATGACAACTATGGCAAAAAATGATGATTAAGCTAACCTACAAAAGATAATAATATCTCTATTCCTGCCACGTATGATTATAACCATAAATCTATGCATTGCTAAGACCTAACCTCTAGAAAACCTAGCAAGTAGCAAGGATATGAAGGTATGGGCACAAGCTAAACTATTTTAGTCTAAACTAATATAAGCTACATTTTTGGTCAGCTCGAGACCTTTAAAGCACCCTTGGTAATCCCAAAACCGATGCAAAAGAGCCTACTCAGGGGTTGGTGTTAATCTCTTCCATGGTTTTAAAACTTGCTGAGTGCACACAAATAGTGAGTCTGCAACTTTTTCAGTATCTGAAAATACTTGAGCACAAACTCACAAGTTGGCAGAGGCAATTTTCAGCAAGTCCATAATGTGGATGCACTTTGACTGTGTACACAAGGAAAAAACACTGCAAAATGGGGCATTTTGTTCTTTCTATGCAACTTCACCCTTGCAATTTCCTCATACAGAATTTGCAAGTTTGCTCAAGTCAATTCAAGCATGTTTGGAGTGGAATTGTAGAGTAATATATTATGATGATGATTTTCAATAACAATCATCATCGATTCATAACACGTATCACAGTTATTGGTCGGCCATTGTATTTGCATGATGTGATATTGCACTCTGTTTGTAATTAAATCTAATAGAGAACACTTCCACAACATTTCATAGACTTTTGATACATTTTGTACCTATATTTTGCAAAAAAATATGTTTTTAAGGAATTTAAGTATTTCTTAAGATGCCATGCACTCAGCCAAATTTGGATATGCCTAGTCTAAGTTTTTTAACTATGATCTCTTCTATATTAAGCAATTGTGATAGGTATGCATATGTTGAATGCATCAAAGAAATATACTCAATACTCGTTGCCTCACTAGAACCGATCAATTTAGCAAAGGCTTGGAACGCTAAGAAAGAAAGACCCAAGCTTGGAGCACAAGCAATTAAGAATCCATACATATGGTGCTTTATACAGTTAAGAATACACGTAAAAATAATCTGGGATTCTGCAGGGCAGTGATGGATGTTACATGAGTGCATAAACTAAAAATCCATGAGCTAACCTTTATACTTCAAAATCAAGTTTTATATTTTGTGTTGATACTAAAATAGCATGTATTAGACAATCATATTGCCTGAGTCATCAAAACAAACAGTACAACTTTTGAAAATACACAATTACTAAATCAACTCAAAATCCTGAGTTCAACATCAAGTAATCACCAAAAAAAGACAAGTAATTTATTGCACCATAACTAATGATCATTCACCTGATAAAGACTTCAAATCAAGTATCTTCTAAGTCAAGTATACTGTGTTCTCAGAAGTCTCCTTTTTATCGGGCATTGAACGTGGCATTTATTAATATTTCTAGATTTTTCTTATGAAATGAATAAAACAAGGATTTGGTGTTAGTTTGCTATTGCAAAATGAAGATTGGACAATGCTGTAACCTTGACTAAGCTTAAACAAATTTAAACACTCAACTCCCAAGCTCAAAATAATACAGATAGTTTTCCAGACAATTACAAAGATGAAATTTCTGTTCTAACCACAAAAGGCCTACATGTGAAGGATACATATTGCAGAAAACTGAAGAGCATCTGCACTTTCTTGTGGAAGATATAGAACAACACAATTGTCTGACAACAATTTCACAACCTGCATTCAAAAACTTAAATATTATAAATAATCCTTATTCAAAACAATAACAAAGAGAAAATATAACTGTACAATCAATATAACCATTCAAATATGAATACAACACTATAATATTAGCTTACACACAACGACAAACAAGAAAGAAGCTTATCAGAAACAAGAAGAATGTGCTCACTTCTGGATCTCGCCATGTGGACTGCTCAAGATTATCATAATCCTCACCAGGCCCTAAAAAAAGAACAGACAAGCAGTTATTCACTTCATCATATTATCTACATGAAATTAATTGAAATCCTCAAGTAATTAAG
Source organism: Cryptomeria japonica (assembly GCF_030272615.1). Taxonomy (NCBI): domain Eukaryota; kingdom Viridiplantae; phylum Streptophyta; class Pinopsida; order Cupressales; family Cupressaceae; genus Cryptomeria; species Cryptomeria japonica. The sequence continues at coordinate 499,178,387 of NC_081408.1, forward strand.
AGTTTGGATATGTTTGGCTATAATTCATGTACTAACAAACAAATCCAGAGAAACAAAAAAGAGATCATAAAAAAAAAAGAGATTAACTCTTACTGTAGAGATCATGTACTTAAAATTACAACTAAAGACACAAAAGTTTATAATCAATAAATGAATGTTATTGATCCATTTACAGTACTTAAGTGATTAAACCAAGGTTACCAAGAGACGGGGGTACTTGGAGACTCCGGAGACTGGTACCAGTACTGGTACAACTAATTTTTGAAAATAGGAGACGCGGAGACGCCAGTTTTTCTAATAAATAATATTTAATAATTTCCAAAACATATCATGACAGAGAACTTTGAAAACAAGAACAGTGGTAAATTTTAACATTAACTTTAAAATTGAACAAAAATTGAAATTAAAATTGCTTATATTGCTGATACCATAGCCAGTCTAATTTTTTTTGTGAAAGTAAGGTAATATAGATGTTGAGCACACTCAATATTGCCGGCTAAATAGTAAAGGCAATTTCTCTTTAGCCTATTACAATGATAAGAAATCGGTCCTCTCAAAAAGTCTACACTGTCAATAGATCTGATCACTATAACTTTGCATGGATTTTTGTCTTCCTATGAAACAGTTTCCTTATTAGTCATTTCCCTACGACTTTGCTTTGTTGCAAGCTTATCTTATTTGTTTGCTTTATTTTTTTTGCCTTTTTACTGCATTTTGCCCTAAGTTTTCTAGGAGGAGACGTCAATTTTTAGTCGGGAGACTTTGGAGATGGCTGCCAAAAGCACCTTATGCGTCAAGAAGTTTCCGGAGAACTATCCGGTACCGGAGACGCGTCTCCGGTACGTCTCCAATACTGGTACAGGTCTCCAGGTGTAGGAGACGGGTCTCCTGGTAACATAGGATTAAACTTTAACTTAAAGTCTCTAGCAAAATATTTTTCATTTATATCAGGACTCGCTTCTTCCAACAAATCCTATTCTCACACTAAGAGCAACCGAAGTTTATTCCTTTCAAATTTTTGGAAAGCTTTTCTGCTTTAAATTATTTAGATTTCAATACATTCCTCCTCTTTTTTCACAGCTCTCCTTAACCCTTCCCTCTTAATTGAGATGGTTACTCCCAACAGCAATCATCTTCTCCCTTTGCAGTTTTTTGGACCATAAGCATTCCTTGCATTTTGTTTGAGGGCCTGTTAAAAAAGGTTTATTACTTCAAGATTGATTAACTCCAAAAAGCAATGTAGTAAATATTAAAGAAGAAACAGTGAGATAGAGAGGGATCTGAGAACAGAAGATATGTATGGTACATATTACACACAATGCATCAATTACACTATACCACAATAGATTAAGATGATCTAAATGAGGCATAACTCTCATCTATTTAAACATTTTAAGTCTCCTAAACTTGGATATTTAAGACAAATGTTGGCCTTATATTGTACAAAAAGATCAACAATAATGATTCATGCATAGGCATACACAAATATCAGCCATGATGACTCACACATAGGTATACACAAGTATTGGCCATGGTAATTCATACATAGATATACCTGAATATACTCAAATCACAAAGGTAACACAAACTTCTAACCAATTAGGTCAAACAAGCAAAGGAATGCTACAAGACAGCCTTCAGAGCATAAATGAACCCTAAGCTCAAGCATTGTAGGCTTCAGCCATGACCTGTGATACAAGGGGCTAAATGAGGGCGAGTTTAGATAAAGCATACAAATGTGCACTAAGAGCCTGAGAGGGTATGTTATACAGTCTACAAAAGATTGACTGGTATAGCTTAAGTCCATAGCAGTGTTTTTAATCTTACAATTATATACTTTGAAGTGTCCCTAATACCAGTTAGCCTCTACTCTCTTTATGTATTATGTGAATGGAATTAGAACTCTTAGAATGCAGATTTTGTCCTCTAAAGACACGGGTATTTCAATTCAATTAGTCTGTGTGGGGATGTATTTTGACGACCAAGGAAGAAAGGTTTTAAAAACATATTAAGGATTATTTACTTTTAGTTTCTACCATAGAAACAGGACTCGCCCAAAATCGCCTGGACTCGGCGAGTCCCGAGCTGAGTGAGTCTTGGCAAGTCCAGGGGGCTCAGACTCGACAAGTCCCGAGCCGAGTTTGGGGTCCAGACTCGCTTGGACTTGGACTCACCCAGACTCGCCGAGTCTAGCGAGTCCCGACTCCCAGACTCGGCTGGCTTATAGATCTTATGAGCAAAAGTTGTTCCATAGAAATTTATATTGATGAAACATGACATTAGAGTGATCAAGAGAGAGACCATGATATCCATAGAATTTGGGCAAAAGCTATTTGAATGGTGCACCAACTCAAAGAATGCCAATCAAGTTGACTATTGACCAATTTGTCATTTGAAGAAGCACTCATCTATTGATTTGTTGGCAATAGAATTTTAGGTCATGTGTCATGGCATTGGTACCTTACAATATATTGTATGATGCTAAGTTCTTTAGCATTTGTACCCTTCAACATAGCTCCAAGAATCACATGGCTGCTTGCATGGTCAAAGTGGCAACACTTGTCCCGACTCCCAGATATTCATATACCTGATGTTGGTGAGGGTGGCATGGTGTCACAGGCAAAGGCTATGGCTGCTGAATCATCCAAGACCTACATAAGACGCCTTCGTAGGAGGGATGCAGGCTCCTCTGAGCCATAGGCTTGTAGTTGTTTTTACTTTTGATATTTGTATGGAACATTTGATCATATGATGACATGGATTTCTTATTCCATGATTTTTGTAATATTGTATACATTTGACAATATTTATATATCTATGTTTGTTATTTCCTTCAGCTACAATTTGCATTTATGCTCATGTGATTGATGTATACTAGTGTATGTAATCAAATTAGCTTCTATTTGATGATGTTATTGTGTCTTCAAGGTGTATTTAATAAAGGGTGCATGAAACAAGTTTTAAATCTTTAAAAATCTCTAAATTTCTTGAGTTTTTCACTTTGCCGAGTCCAGCCGAGACTGAGCCAAGTTTTTTTTGCCGAGTCTGAGTCCCAAGTCAAGTCGGCCTCGCCGCGTCCAAGCCAAGTCTGAGTCCTGTTTCTATGGTTTCTACTATTTCTGAATCATATAAACTGCAGCTTCACTCCTGATTTAAGAACATTTTTTGTGTAAAGCATGGGACAGAGATTCAAATGGTAAATTTGGCAACACATGACTATCCAAATAGTTATATATTTTATGAATTGCTCATTTATTTTGAATCACAATAAAGCTCCCAAAATTTGCTTTCCTTTTCAAAAGCCATCATTCATTATAAGCAACAATAAATATGTTGTGGGGACTTAAATGAAGCAGTCTTCAAACAAAGATCAAACCTGTTTTAGATGACTGATGGCTTTTTTTTAATAGCAGTAGATTGCAGTGAAACAATGCAAACTCTTACAATAGGGGTGTATTATAGACGTAATAAGGTTGGTTCATCTATAGTCCAGACTCCAAAGAAAAATCACTTTCCCTCCCAGCAATACTATCTTGAGATTTCTCCTAAATATCTAAACACTAGAAATGCAAGGAAACCAATTTAAAGCTAAGTTACTGAATTTGTGAGAAAACAGGCCAATTTCAGGTACAATCATCTCGGAATCAGATTCCACATAATTCATCTGCAGAATTGGGCAAGGTTCAGTTTTATAGCACCTGAAAAATTGGAATTGGCAAGGTACAAAGCTAGATGATTCTAGGGCACACATGGCATTTCAAAGGCATTTCTGTTACGATTCTAAATGGAGCAACTTTATCAACACATTTTTCGGAATTCTTGACTATTGAAAAACCCTAAACGACCTTCATTACTGTTATTTAATGAACTTTAACATGCCACATGTCCACAGAAACAGCAAATAAAACAGCAAAACCTTGTACAACATGTGTCTACTGCACCACAAGAAAAGCTCTAACATCTGATCACAATAGCATTTAGCAACAAATCTTGTGTGTTTGCTGCTCAGTCAACATTACTGCCATCTTGCTGCTTGAACCAGTCCATTCATATTTAGCAACCTAATATAGGGTTACATCTAATGACTCGTAAAGGATTACCATGTTTCTTAATCCAGAAAACTAATACCACCATAATTCCTGCATAGATAATAACTATAACAAAGTTAGATTCATAAAAATAAGCTAAACAATGGGACCTTTCCTTTACCTGGAAAAATTGTTATCTTCAAGTACTACTGCTGTCATCCTTTGAAACTTGACTTCGACATGTATTGAATCATTGGTCTCTTTGGGCTTGTCAGCCCAAACACAAAAGCATCAATATAAACAATGAAATTGTGACTTTTAAGATAATAATAATAAACCATAACTTAAGCTAACCTATGATGAGAAGGAAAAAAAATTGAGTACTATCTATTGTTACAATGTTGGTCTTGGCGATGACCCATATGAGATTGATTATTGATTGTATTATTTAATACAGACCAATGGATATCTATCATGACATTCAAGCTTGACAAATTGATATCAAATTAGTATTTTCCAGTGCTCCTTGGGGAAGTGCCCCCTATGTTTTCAGTCTCATCCCCTCCAAGGGACCTTTCAGGGCTGTTAACAATGCTCTGCGGCTACAACATTGACAAACTACTGAGTATTGTCAGACTCCAGCCTTATGCTGGTATGTTGATCCCAAAGATGCTATACAGATCAATGAGGAGGAGACACAAGAGGAATTGGTTGGGGTTCCATTGCCTAAGGCAACCCCTTACATTGGTAGTGATTCGAACTCGAGTTCCAAGTTTGATTTAGACCTACCAGTTGCATCTGCTGATTAGGGACAGCCATATATTTTTCAGGTTTATGTCATTTAATAGTTGAAACCTAAGTCACAGGATACGGCGATTTTCATGGATGAGGTTCGAATTTAATCGAATTTCAAACTTCTATAAAAAAAATCGAATTTAATCGAATTTCCTCTATAAAGCACTGCTCTCCGCCACTAAACACAACTCAGCTGGTCGTGGGTATTCTTTGTATATGCTTTGTATCTATTGGGTCATGGGTGTTTGCAACTACTGGGTCGCCCTCGGATTTTCTCCAAAAAGGGTTGCTATTCTGATAATTTATTAGAAGTATACATATATTTAAAAATAAACAAAATTATAGAAAGCGAATTTTATCCGAACTTTTTTTCGAATTTTTCCCTTGTCGAATTTCATCCAAATTTCATGGTTATCGAATTCGAATTCGAATTCGAATTCGAACCTTGTGACTTAGGTTGAAACCATAGAAATGAGACTCGGACTCGGCAAGGGTGACTCAACTTGGGACTTGGGACTCTGCAAAAAATCTTGGTGAAGACTCGGCATGACTCGGCAAAGTGAAAAACCCAAGAAATTGAGTGATTTTTAAGGATTTAAAACTTGTTTCATGCACCCTTTATTTAATAAACCTTAAAGGCACAATAACATCATCAAATAGATGCTAATTTGGTCACATACACAAGTATACATTGATCACATAAGTATAAACACAAATTGTAGCCGAAGGAAATAGCAAACTTAGATATATAAATATTGTCAAATGTATACAAAACTCATGGAATATAAAATCCATGACATCAATTGTTCCACACAAATATCAAAACAATAACTACAAGTCTATGGCTCAAAGGAGTCTACATTGCTCCTACATGTTGTGAGGTATTCACACATTGTCCCATTGCAAATGGGGACCCCCAGTTTTTTCCTGCCTTTTAGGTTGTGTTCAGGTCTTTTGCTATTAGCCTTTGCATTAGGAAAGCATAGGCACTTAAAATGGCCAAGAGTCAGGTGAATAGCCTTGTGTGAAATGTGAAGTAAGTGAGTAATTTTATAGGGTTTGCATGTCATGCCAGTTAATCAGGAGTCTAGCTAAGGAGTTGAATAAAATTGCTAATAGCATCAATCCAAGAGTTCAAGGTTGTAGGTAAGCTCCAATTGTTTTAATTTCCCCTTCAGTCTTTTGCTTAAGAATTGGTGTAAGTATGAGTTTGAGCAATTGAATGAATTATTCCAAGGATTGAAATCTTGTGCAATAAAGTGATTAATGAGCTCATTTGTAATCCGCCTCATCTCTAAGTCTTCTCTAGGTTTTAACTTCATGAATTCAACCTTTAGAGCGAACTTCATGATCTTATAAGTTGGAGCAATTTGCACCTTCAAGCCTTCACAAGTGAAGTTGGGTATAAATAAATAAAATGAATTAGAGAACATGAACGTCATGGATTACAAGTTCCAAGTGAACTTTAGGTTCAAAAGATTAGGAGTGAAGTCACAACTTCATGACTTTGCATATTGGAGCGAAATTTACACTTCATAAGTTGAGCAACCCAAGCGAAATTCCTACTTCACGAGTTCACCTTTTGGAGCGAGCTTCATGCTTGGGAGATTTGGAGCGAGCTTCTTCAAGTTGGAAATGGAGGAATGAAGGAAATTCCCTACTTCATGATCAAACACTCAGGAGCAAGCTTCATGAGTTCACCATTTGAATCAAAATTTATACTGCATAAGTTGAGCAACCCAAGCGAAATTCCCTACTACAGCAGTTGCAAGGTTCAAGTGAATTTTTCTTACTTCATGACTTTGCAGTTTGGAGCGAATTTTTGCAACTTCATGAGTTGCCGCTTTGGAGCGAATTTTTACAACTTCATGAGTTACCATCTTGGAGCGAATTTCACATTTAAGACAACTTCATGAGTTGGAGTAGTGGAGGGAATTTTGTAATTTCATGAGTTGGAGTAGTGGAGCGGATTTTGTAACTTCATGAGTTGGAGTATTGCAGCGAACTTCATGTTTGAGTGATTAGGAGCGAACTTCATGTTTTGAGGAAATGGAGTGAATTTCACACAAGCAAACTTCATACAAATGAACTTCGTGAGTTAGAGATCATGAGCGAATTTCATAAATTGGAGAGGGAGAACAAACTTGATGAGCAAGATGAGAGAAACAAACTTCATGAGCGCACCAATTAGAGTGACCTTCATCCTCAAAGGCATCATGAGCGAATATCAACTTCATGAATCAAGCTACATTAGCGAATTTTAACTTTTTGTTTGAGGGGAGCGAACTTCATGTTCTGAGCTTCAAAGGTGAATTTCAAGTGTAAATGTTATGGAGTGAATTCTACTTCATGTGTTCCTAATTGAGGGTGAATTGGCAAGATTGACTACAAGACCACTACATTGAAAGAGATTTGATGATTGGAAAGAATCATTTTAAGTTGAAAGGATGAAAGATGAGAATTCAAAAATTTATGAGAAGCAAGGTGAATTTCATGAGCCCCCAAGGCTTAGGAGTAGACTTCAAGAGCTGCTCTTCACGAGCAAAAAGCAACTTCAAGTGTCCCTTTATGAGGGCAAATTCTCTTTATATGATTTAATTAAATCTATATATCAAGTATATTTGATACTCACTTGTTTGTTTTGCAGGAAATGAAGAAAGAAATAAGGAGATCACACAAGAAACGTTCACGACATGAAGAGTCACAAGAGGAGTTTGAAATTCCGAAGAAGAGAGACAATGGTGACATCAGAAGCTCATCAATACTTCAAAACCAAGATTTATACCTTGCACTTCCATAATCAAGGCATTTGAGAAGCAGTTAGTTCCAGAAGAGTTAATCAAAGTTTGCTTCTCATCATCATCATCCCTTTAAGCAAACTGGATAATGTTGAGTATCAAGAGATATCTCTCAACATCCCTTCATGATGATGAGTCAAATCAAGTCCACAAAGTGCAAGTTGGAGGTCGCATCCCAATCATCATCCCAGTCACTAATCCAATCAAAAAGGTCCACCTCAACATATCTTGATTCAATGAACTTGACTCACCAGTGATGGCACAAACTCCGGGGCACCTACCCTTGATATCTATTGGTCCACACTCATGGAATGTAATTTTCTCATTGGCTAAGGAGAGTTTGTTGTAACAAACCCTAATTAGGGTTTTCATTGTAAAATCTTGGCCATTGATGGAGATTCAATCCTGGCCATTCATTGTAAATGAGCTCCCTATAAAAGCTCAAACTCTTCATTTGTAAAGGTTAATGGAGAATAGTTAGCTAATAGTTAGTAATAGGAGAGAATAGAATAGCAATTAGAATAGAAATTAGATTAGGAGAAGACAAAGATTGTTGCCAAACTTTGTTGTAGAGAACATAGTTTTAAAACTCGCGGACTCACCACGGACTTGCGGGCCCAGAAAATAAGCCTGTAAAGGGTTAAAACAAAGTTTTTTTTTAATTTTTCACTTCATTTTTGTTTTTCTTTGATTATAGCAAGTTTGTAGGGTTTGAAGGAGTAGAGGGAAGAAGAAAAAATCAGCAAGAGAGATCTAGGTAAGGATTTTTTCTCTTTCTTTTTTTTTCATTTGAATCATTTCAATGTTTTGAAACTCAAAAAAATCTTGAAAAACAAGGGGATATGCTGCCAAATTTTTTTCTATTTTCTTTCCTAAGTTATTTCCTCATTTTTTTTTTCTTGTTTTTGAATGCTATTTTTCCCAAATGATTCATTGTCATTTTTTTTGTTGATTTTCCATAAAAGCCTGCTGATTTTTTTTTTTCATGTTAAATCAGCAATGGCAAGTTCAACTCCAAGGGCAACCCCAAGGTCAAGAAGACAGAGATAAAGCATGGAAATATGGGATTGCAGGAAGCAAAAAGGGGGAGGTCACTTGCACCGAATGTACAAAATGGATGACTGGTGGAATCAATAGATTAAAATACCAGCTTGCACAAATACCTGGATATGGTGTGGAGGCATGCCCCAAATCAACTCCTGAAATTATTAGAGAGATGAAGGCCATTCTTGCTGAAAATGATATGCATAAGGAAGAAAGGCAAAAAACAAGAGAAGCCATGGCAGCTGCAATGAATCCCACATTGTCCACTTTGGGTCCCATTGGTCACACTCGGGGTCGTCAGTCACTTTCATCTTTTGGTGACAATGACGGTGAGGCTAGTGGCACTCCTGTTAGATCAAACCCTAATTTTTTTGTACCACGCAATGTTCCAGGTGCACAACCTTCACTTGAAGGTACAAGATGGAATAAAGAGAAGCATGAACAAGCACGGATTGCAGCTTCAAACTTTTGGTTTTACAATAATCTATCTTTCAATGCAGCAAACAATGTGTATTGGGAAGGTTTTGTTAATGCAGTAACAGTTGCGGGTAAGGGGTTTAAGGCCCCAACAGGTCATGACTTTAGTGGGCCATTGCTAGAGAAAGTTGTGCAAAATACACAAGGTGTGGTTGATGATCAAAAAAGGTATTGGAAGAGAAAAGGATGCATCATTTTATCTGATGGATGGATAGATGGACGGAATAGGACTCTTCTCAACTTCTTGGTGGCTTCAAATGGTGCAATGGTATTCATAAAGTCTGTTGATGCCTCAAATGAAATAAAAAATGTAGAGACTTTGTGTAATCTGTTGGATGGTGTGGTACAGGAAGTTGGAGTTGAGAATGTTGTCCAAATTATCACGGACAACGCAGCTGCATATGTATCTGAAGGTAGAATGCTTATGGAGAGGCATCCTTTGATTACATGGAGTCCTTGTGCTGCACATTGCTTGGACTTGATGCTAGAGGACATTGGGAAGATTGGATGGGTGAAGAAGGTGGTTGAAGATGCAAGAAGTGTCACCAAATTCATCTACAACCATACTTGGGTGCTTGCTTTGATGAGAAAACACACAAATGGCAAGGACCTTGTGCGACCTGGAGTGACACGATTTGCTAGCCACTTCATCATTTTGCAGAGCATTCTTAGTGCCATTCCTCATCTTAAGCAGATCTTTGTGTCAAATGCTTGGTTGGGGTCTGCATACTCCAAAAGACCTGAAGCAGAGAAGATTGTGAGCATTGTTTTTGATGAAGGGTTCAATAAAAGTGGAGAGGAGTTGACTGCGGTAAGTAACAAACACAAAAGTAAAGTTTATACAATCTTGTCTATTTGCTGATTTTATTTTTTCAGGGTTGATTTTGTACTAATTTAAAATTTGTTTTCATTTTTTTAGGTGACAAAACCTTTGGTAAGGGTTCTTCATATGGTGGATGGAGAGGGCATGCCAATGGGTTTCATTTATGAGGCCATGGATAGGGCCAAAGAGGCCATTTCACATTACTATCGTGGAAATACAAGAAAATGTGAAATCCTTTGGCGCATCATTGATCGTAGGTGGACAAACCAACTCCACCAACCGATACATGCCTTCGCCTACTTTTTTAACCCGAAACTCTACTTCTCTGATTTATTTAGGGCTGATGAGGAGGTCATGGCAGCTGTTATTACATGCATTGATAAGATGACACCTAATCCTAAGTTGAGAGACAAGGTTCTTGATGAGTTGGAGGTGAGATTTGACATTTGCAATTGCTCTATCTTTATTTATGAATTCGGAAATGTTCATTATTGAATTTGAGTTTGACACTTTGACTATCTATTTCTGAATTTGGAAATGTTCATTGTTCAAGATCTACAAAAGTGCAGAGGGGAGACTCTTCTCATCACAACTAGCAATTGATAGGAGAGCAAAACAACAACTAGGTAAAAAATTTGGTAACTTAGTTCAATAGTGCAAGAAAAAACCTACAAACTTGATTGTTACATTTTTTTTTCAATTCTAATATTTCTAAATGTTTTTTGTAGATTTATGGTGGGAGAATTATGGTGTTGGCATGCCTAATCTTCAAAAGATAGCTATCCGTGTTTTGTCTCAGCCATGCAGTGCTTCTAGGTGTGAACGAAATTGGAGTGTATTTGAGAGCATTCACACAAAGAAGAGAAATAGATTGTCACAAAAGCGGCTCAATGATCTAGTATTTGTTCGGTACAACCTTCGCCTTCGAGTTAGACAGGTGGAGGGTGTTTCACATGAGGCCATTGACTTTTGGATGAAATTGATCCATATGGTGATTGGACCATGAATGAACAAAACGATGATGACGATATCCTCCTTACCGAAGAAGAAATTGCAGAAATAGAGAGAGGAGCAGCACAAGATGCAGAAGGAGCAAGATTGGATGAAATGGAGGATGAAGATGAGGACGAAGATGAGGACTTTGACTTTGAAGAAGAATCATCTCACCATTTAGATACCACAACACCCACTGCTACTACTTCTAGCTCAAGGCCTGAAAAATTGAGCTATATTAGGAAAAATACAAAGAGGAAGATGTAGTCTTCTCTTTGGTTTGTTCATTCACATTGTTGTTTTTCACATTTGGAGTTGGACTTGGACATATCATTATATGTAATTTTGTGAACATTTATATACTTATGCTGCCATTATACATTTTAGAGTTGAAACTTGAAACTTGAATATGCTGCCATGAATGATGAAATTTCAAATATTGCGTGTTTGTAGATCATATGACATGTGTAATGTTTCAATTATGGCACTTATGTTCTCTAAATGCATTAATTTCTTTATGTTTTTTTTGTAAAACTACGGTTTTTTTTTTGCCAAGTCTTTCGCGAGTCTTTCATGAGTCCGAGTCCGAGTCCAAATTTTTGGTTTGCCAAGTCTGAGATTTTCAACTATGGTAGAGAACAATTGATTTCATTGAAGTTATGGTGAATTTGATTTGTTGCTTCAACAACTCACATGGTCTTTTGCTTCTCAATTTACTTTCATGTCAATTAATTTGAATGGAGGAAATTTGTTGAATGTATTCATGTGGAATCCGCCTAGTCCATACCACTAGCCTCTTACTGATTGTAAGTGTGCTTTGTGTGATCAACTGGAATTATATGAGCTTAACTTCGAATCGTTCTACATTCATTGCTTATACATTAACTCGAATGGTGATCGATGTTTGATGGTATTGATTCGAATATCTTTGAAATATCCTTAAAAGATTGCACTGAGCTTGTGTCAAATTGTTCAAGTTGATGTTGAGACCTCGCTCAGTAGGATTCCATCTAATCATTCACCCATCTTCCTACATTCTTAGGATTAGAATAGACTCTCTCAACCCCTCATCTTTTGACATATTTTTAAACTCCAGCTAGTTTAGGATCAAGAGCATCACCATATAGCAACATCAGATGATCAAGTTTCAGCAAATCAAGCATTCAAGCAATCCAAATGTAAGTCCCCTTGTGATTCCAGCATAATCACATCAACCAACAGAGCTTATCCACACACAGTGACCCTACATTCACGAACCTTGGAGTCTTCTCAAGTGATCCTTAAGCTAATCTTCAGCATTTGAGAGATTTTGTTCAAGAGAGGATAAGATACTCTTGGGTATTTTATTTTGTGTTCGCATGTGCCTAAAAAACACATCAACACTACGAAGGCGTCTAAGGTACATCCTAGATGATTTAGCAGCCATAGTCTCTATCCGTGACTCAATGCCACTCTCGCCAACATCAACTATGCATGTGTCTACTCGTGCTCTAACCTCCTGTCCCATGGCTACAACCTCAATCTATCTATTTGCTTGGTCAATCCAATCAAGGTCCTCGTCACTAAAGACAGTTTCCATAGCCTCAGTGATCCACACAAGGTGTTAAAAGTGAGACCCAACGATAGAAGGGGTGCAGGGAAACCACTTGCATTTCCCCGCCAACCGGAAGTGGGGATTCGAGGGCTATGCCCCCCCAAAAAAATAGGAGAAAACATCAAAAATTTTCCTTTTTTGTCATTTTTTGAGATTTTAAAAAATAAATTGAGTCTAGCTAAAGTCTAGGCATAAGGACTCACTGGGTCCGAGCCAAGTCCGCAAGTTCCTGAACTCGTTAGGATTCGCCCAAGACTCGGACAAGTCCGATTTCAAGCCCCTGGGACTCACCTAGGGTCACCTGGCTCGAGACTCGCTAAAGCCTAGCGAGTCCAGAAACTCTAGTTGAAACTTGGGGCCTTTGGGGCTTTTGTTATAATTTTTATTTAATATGCATGCACATTAAAAATGAAAGCATTTGAATTTCGTTAGTTTGTTTCTCAATTCTCATGTGAAATCTCAATTCAAGTCTAATGTTATGTATTAAGCTTCTCCAATGTCTATAATGAATGCTTTATCAATGTTATGATATGAATATTTGAAATTTCTCTAAATTTTTTAAAAAATTCCTATGTTTTAGCAGCCGTCCCCTGCTGCCCCCTAAAAAATGGCCCAAAAGTACCCCCATACCAGAAACACGCCCCGTCACCCCTGTCGTCCTCGAAACTCAGGGGAGCATAGGTTATTTTTGTATTTTAAAATTGTAATATTTGTGATAATTTTGTTTAGCATATGCATGGTACGTGGTATCCTGTACTTGATTCCTGTTTCTAAGGTGCAAATGTGTGTATTTTTATGATTCTTATATGTTTTTAACTTTTTTGGATAGATGTACCTGTTGACGTGTTTTTTATGACAACTTCGAACACAGAATAAAGTTGCCTAACGGTCACTTCACTCTCTCTTGATCAAAGTACGATTGCATGCTAAGATTGCAAGAAGTTCAAACAATCGACTCCAAGGTTCCTTCAATGCGTGGATGTGACTCAGTTGGCTGATGTGATTGCTGGTAATCCAAGGGGCCTTACGTGTGCATCGTTCTTTCACTTCTTTGCTGTGGCTGGAACTCCATCATCGGATATGACAATTTTGCGATGTTGCTACTTCGAACGGACTAAAATGAACTGAAAGGAAAAGGGAAAGAGTTCAGAAGGATCTAAATCTACTCCTAAAGGTAGCGATAACAATGAATAGTGCTCTGGTGGACAAATTCCAAATAAACCAAGCTCTGCTTCGCCAAGATCAACTACAACTCCGCAAGAACCAGTGCAATCTTCTGGGGATGCTAGAGGATTTTCAAATCGAGAAAGTACATTTGAATACCCAACACGGCGCAATCCAAATGACTATCCACAATCGAACTTAGCACGAATTTAGGGGGCTCAGACCAACTTTACACTGCAACTTACAATCAACAAGATGCTAAAAGTATGAACCATGGAAATTCATCACACACCATTACATTCTCCATTGAAATCAAAGCACTTTAATATTTCTAATCTAAGCGAGGAAGGTGAAACCATGCAAGCTTTGAAAAAATAATTTAAGTGGACACCATCAGAGAACAATGTTTCACTATTATTTTCTCAAAAACTTATCGCAACAATTTCATACAAAGCTCCCTCCTTTTGCAAATGAGGGGAGTCACCCCTTTATAGGCTTCAAGCCCTGGCTACATGCAAAACCCTAATTAGGGTTTGCCCAAAAGATTCTCCACACATGATGCAACAAGGTGGGAATCTCCAATTAATAACCCATCATGCCCATATACAATTAATTCAAAAGTACCCAAAATAGCATCCACTGCGCATTAAATGCACCACCTCCTTCAAATTCGCCCAACATGTGTTGAATATTCATCCATGCAAAAATCACCCCATTATGTCATAACTGATCCATCATTTCCACATGCGGTGACTGCATGCAAAAGGAATCTACCATAAATTCAACATGCAATGACTGGGTCGCCATTTGGTCAAATATTCCGGTAATGAATGCGCCACTCTACTGCCACGTGTTCAATAGATCCTTGCCATGCAAATGGACTCTGTCGTCGTATGTCTGCTCCTGCACATCTGGAATTGTTGGAGAGGGAAAATTCGATTTAGGAAGAATTTTCTTGAAGTCTCTTCAACTTTCCTTGCTCAGAGAAGGTTTTTCATCAATTCTGCACATTTCCTATTTTTTAGGAAAATTTCCAAATTAGGGTTCCACGGTCCAGGAGAGAGAAAATTCTCCTACGAATCCAAATCTGTAAAACTTTTGAAATTTGGATGTGATTTGATGCTTGAGAATGGATTTTTTTTAATTTTTTTTTTTCTGGGCGGGAAATTTCTTGTTCAGTTCATCCCTGATTCCTTCCTTGCCTTAGAAATTTTGTGTTCAATTCATCCTTGGGTGTGATTTCTTCCTTGCTTGGAATTTTGTCCCGAAGGAAGGAATTTCCAACACTTAGCCAAATTTTCACCTTTTCCAGGAATTCTGTCATGAAGGAATTTCCAACATTTAGTCAATTTTTCACCTTTGGAATTATGTCCTACAGGAAGGAATTCATTACTTAGCCAAATTTTCATCTTTCCTGGAATTTTGTTATGAAGGAAGGAATTCATTACTTAGCCAAATTTTCATCTTTCCTGGAATTTTGTCCTGAAGGAAGGAATTCATTGTTTTGTGAATTGTCCATGTCTCCCTTTCAACATCCCTATTTTTTAGGGATCCTCCTAAAATTTAGGAGCCAGGTTCATTGGATGAAGAATTTCACCCCGATTCTGAATCTATGAAAATTTCCATATTTGGCTGAGATTTGATGTCTAAAAATAGCATAACTGAAAATTCGCCCGAGGGGAATTCTTCTTTTTATTCCTCCTTGACTCCTTGGATTCCGTGCTTTAGGCAAAATTTTAAATTCTTTGCTTGGATGAAATTTCTTTTTTTTACCACGCCAAGGATTCATGAATTTTCTCTCTGTGAATGACTTCTTGGATTCAGCACTCCAGCCCAGACCTAGGCGCATTTTGGAGATGTCCATGGAGAGGCGGAAAATTGCACTTGTGAATTACTTCTTGGTTTTAGCGCCCTAGCCCATACCTGGGCGCATTTTGGAGATGTCCATGGAGAGGCAGAAAATTGCACTTGTGAATTACTTCTTGGTTTTAGCGCCCTAGCCCATACCTCGGCGCATTTTGGAGATGTCCATGGAGAGATGGATTTTTCCACTATTTCAGGCTCTTCGTCAGGATATATATATGAAATATAACATTTAAGTATAAGTGGCATCTTCCCACTTATACTTTAAGTTATATTTCATATATACTTTCAGGATGTTTGAGAGTGGTTTCAGGTCCATAGGAATCATAATGCAAATTCTGGATTTTGGACGATCTTCCAAATTTCTAGACTTAGTCAAATTTTAGGCCATTTTCGGATCAGGATGACATTGGTGGATTGATGTGGATTTCTGGACTTGGATGATCATGGTTGCTTTCCTCTTCTGGAATAGGAGATCCAAACTTAGCCAAATTTTGACCACTGTCTGTGCTGAGATGCCACTTTGGGATTTTGAAGGTGGATTTTCCAGACTTAGAACAATTTTGTGCCTTCCACTTCAGGGATGATTCTCATACTTAGCCATTTTAGACCCCTGCCTATCTGCTTTCAACTTTCTAGATTTAGAAGTGATTGTGCATGTTGATTCTTCGCTGTTTGCTAGCCTGATCCTGCCACAAATAGACTTTCCCAAAATAGAAACTTTCCAAAATGTCAAAGTTAGAGCCTAAAACAGGATGCATGAATGACTTACTATAAA